>NW_020172364.1:6330420-6363886 GCF_003031525.2 Neophocaena asiaeorientalis asiaeorientalis
TTTTTTTTGCCATACGCGGGCCTCTCACTGTTGTGGTCTCTCCCATTGCGGAGCACAGGCTCCGGACGCGCAGGCTCAGCAGCCATGGCTCACGGGCCCAGCCGCTCCACGGCATGCGGGATCCTCCTGGACCGGGGCACGAACCCGTGTCCCCTGCATCGGCAGGCAGATTCTCAACCACTGCGCCACCAGGGAAGCCCAGGAGCTTACTTTTAAAACAGAAGCAGTCATTTAACCTTGTTCAGTTACAGAGAGGATTGTCAAAGAAGATATTAAAGCAACGTTCTTCTCTAGATAAATGTTCACAAACTATAAACACATCTTAAAAGCTCAGAACTTTATTTTAGCTATTTAAGCCAGCTTCTTTCCTCCAACTTCTAAGTGATTTTTCCCTTCTATTTTTTATATATCATTTATTTTACATATCAGCCTGGTGGTTAGTTGGACATTTCAGCCTGCCTACCCATTAATACTAATACTCATTTCAACATATAATTTTAAGTGTATTTAAAATGTAATTGATGTTTGTGGCAGCCCCTTCCAGTAACTACTGCTGGATTAAAACTAGAATTCATAGAGTTAATTGAGATTATTTATGTTTATAATAACCCAAACTATCTAGGTTGCCATTTAAAACATAACTTTTATTACCACAGGGAATTTTAAACAGTATGTCTGTGAGATTTGGAGTGCATATCTCAAAGAACTTGACTGAAATCACAAATGAAGTTAATCATACAGTATTGAACACAAAGGTTTAACTCAATAAGAAACCAAAATCCTTTTTTTCATAATTTCACCATAATTTTATTTTGTATTTACAGTCTTCAATTCCTAATGCAAGGGTCTTACTGGGGATTGGGGGGATTAGGGAGGAGAGACAGGGTTTGGAGGAGAGGAATCAGAGGTCTTATACAGACAACAATAATTAGTAAAGTTAACAGGATGTGAAAGTCTTCCAGAAGAAATTCTTGCAGCCAGCTTTGCGTTCTCGGGGTGCCATGGCCGGGTTCGAGTTAGCGGATCTCTGCAGCTCCAGCCTCATTTCATCCTGTTCAGCAGCCTGGGACAAATCTTCAGGCTCCAGGGCATCGTTCTCTGTCTGGTTGGGTTCAGAGAGCAGCTCTGCCAAGAAGTACTTGGCCAATTCCTGCATGGGGTGGAAGGAAGAGCGAAAGAGAGAGAGAGAGAGAGAGGATAAGAATGAGGATGGTGGAGAAGAAGAAATGGAAAAGCCTGCTTGAAAAACAGATTTAACCACACCCAAACCCCAATTTTCACAGCTGTGCAATTTTTTTTCACACTTAAAATTGGTTAAGGATATAAAAACAAAGGCTGTTGTTATAATCATCAAGTACACAAAGAAGCTTTAAAAACTCAAATGTTTCTGCAAGTTTTCTGCTTCTGTAGGTTTAAAATACACACATAGAAAGAAATAGATCGTTAGTTTTTCAACATGAGCCAACAGTTTGTTTAACTCAATTTCCATATCATGAGCTACAAACTAGAATTGTTCTTACCATTTTTACTAAGTCAGCTGTGGAGAACGAGACCTTTCACAATCGTAAACATACTGTGTTCTGGCTGTAAAGTGCCAGTTAGCCCCCAACCCCGCTGCATGGGAGGGAGGTGGTGCTTAGGACAGTAGCAGCTTCAGAGGTCCGTGCTTTCAGCACCTGGGTCAGCACCTCCCGCGGTCAGCACCGGGGATCAATGCCATCATCCCTTCGAGCTCAGTTACCAAGGTCTTGGAATTTTCTTGAATGCTAAAGAACTCACCTGAACAGTGACCTACTGCGCTGATCAGGGGAAACAAAGAGGTAATAAGGGATTCTGGACTTTGAAAGTTTTCCTGTGAGCTTTGGTAGCTAAGGGACCCAGAAAAGCACCGGCACTCTTTGAGAGCACCTCTTAAATTCACCCAAGGGATCAGAGGCAAGGCTAGGGAAGGTTGAGAGGTTCTGGAGAGGGGAAAGAAGACGTCGAGGGAGTCTCCTTACCTGCTTCCCAGCGGCAGCAGCCAGGGATTTCTGCAGAAACTGACGGAGTCGGGGATCTGAGGGCGCGCCGGTGACACCGCCCAGAGCCAGAACTATGGAGAGCGCGGCCAGCGCGCACTGGAGACGGCAGGACAGCATCTCGGCGGCGCCGGAGAAGCCGAGCTAGAGTGCGGTTGGTCAAACTCTAGGAGCTGATCGCAGGCAGCAGCAACGGCTCTGAACCTCGCGACTCCTAAAGCGGCTTGTATGCTCTCCTCCGTCTCCCCCTTTTTAAACTCTCTCTCTGACGTCAGACTAGGAGGCGCCCCCAGATCTCACCAGCGCTTTTACGCACCATTACCCTCGTGAAATCAATCACAGAAGTGAGAGGAGGGTACACAATCAAAAGTGGCTTATTTAAAAAAATTAAATCCTGCACAGGCACAGGCACACACGATTCCACACGTCACACCATCTACACAATCTTTTTATAGTCACTCAGTGCTACGCACATACACATTCTATAATTTCACTCACACATGTGCACACTTAATTACACACACTCAAACACTCAGCCCCTGGAGAAGCAGATGCACTACCACACACTCAGCCACATACACATAAATGTGCCCAGACAATTCTATCCATCCTCATGCTCAAGCATTTTAGGAGAACCAAATGCAAAAGTATATGAGTGTGACAAGTGGAGATGGTTACAAGCATGCTTTGTGACAGTGAATGTCATAAGCATTCCTCTAAGAACAGATTTGAAAATGGAGTGTGGATTTTAGAAAGACTAAGTCACCTTTCTCCATTAACTCTGTAAAGAGTCTTGTAGATTAAGATGTAATGGGGCTCTGGAAGAACTTCACTTTTCCTTATAATGGAAGAGTACCTTAAACTCACCCTCCATCCCTCTTTCTCAGCAGCAGAGACACTTGTAGTCTGCTTGCCATTCGACTGTGACAAAAAATGCTAAAGGAAAAAAAATGTCAGATTGACTTCATTTTGGTGCTAGAAACTTGGAGCTAGAAAGAAATCTCAGAAAACATCTACTAAACTTCAGGGTTTGAGTCACTGAGCCTAGAAATGGGCAGTGAAATTCTCTGGCTCACATAGTACACAGCTGGAGCAAGGACCAGACCTCCACATTCCAAACTAGGATTCTTTTCACTCAACTCTGAGTTTTCTAATGGATTCCTGGCTAGTTGTAGCCATTTTAGGTCAGGGACTCCCAGTGTGGACATACGGAAGTCCAGGAATCCCTTGAATGTAAGTGACCGTTATTGTAAGCCTCTGTGTGAAGAAAGCATCAAGAGTGCTCCCCTACTCCCCACACAAATAAAAAGGAAGTTTGAGAAATGCTGTTGTGGAATTCTGGTTGTGGTCTAGTTAGATGTTTGCTGTCCTGATCAGAGTTCTGGTAGCTTTTCCTTTTCTTTTTTTTTTCCCCAGAATAATTCCTTATCAAGGAATGGCCAGCTAATGTCCTGGCACGGACCAGATGATCCCTGCAGGCTCTTCAAGGGCTGGCATTTTATAAGCTTCAAGTTCATAAGAGCTGAAAAACATTCCTGTATCTTCAGAAACCAAGTGAAGCAGAGAACTTGACTAATCCTGTCACCAGCCAGGCATCACATATGTATTCTCAATACTTAGACCAAGACCACAGTGTTGAGAGGCAGGAGGGGTTGGGAGGTGTCCTGAATGGCTTGAATAATTGTCACCTTTTCTTTTTGTGTCTGTAAGCTAGAGCAATAAGAGAAGGCACAGCAAGGAGTGCTAAAGCTTCCAGGGCTTGGTGAGTCCAGACAAGGCTTAGAACAAGTAAGGCATTAAAAAGTCACTCACATGTGTTGGAATAGTCTGGGAGAGCAAAGGATCTCAGACTGCAGAACACAATGCATGTTATTTTCTCTATATATCCTGGAACCCTCCTAGGCCTCTAGCTGCGGGTTCAGAGTCTAGTTATATCAACCCAACTGTCCCAAGGCACCCTCAAATGATCTCACATCTCTTCCACTCAAGGCTTGCCCTTGGCAGCCCCATTGAGTAGAGAAGAATTTTCCTAAAACAGGAGCCAGCCAAAGAACAAATAGTAGCCCCTCCATCTTGCTCTATGCTCTATTCTACTTCTCTCCCCAGATGCCTGTTCCTCTCCTTCCACATCTTTATCCTCCTTTTTCCTCTTTCTCCTTTCCCAAACCTTTCTCTGAATTTCTCTCTCCAAATCTTCCTTATTCAATCCCCTTTTTACTTTCTTTCCCCACTCCCTATCCTCATTCCTCTCTGTTGTACTTCCCTCTCCCCAGTCATTTTCTGACTTTGTTCTGGTTCTATCTGGCTTCCTTCTGCCTTCTCTGCACGTCTCCCTCCCTTCCCATTCTGCCTACCCAATATCTATCCCAGTCTCTGCCTCTAGCCTCTTCCTCTCTTAAGCCCCTCCTTCCATTACTTCCTCTTTCCTTCTCAGCTATTTCTCATAAAAAATACTCATGGTGCTCGCTTCAGCAGCACATATACTAAAATTGGAACGGTACAGAGAAGATTAGCATGACCCCTGAGCAAGGATAACACAGAAATTCTTGAAGCGTTCCATATTTTTCAGGAACAAAGAAAATGCAACATACAATGCAATATCAGAAGTTACAAGGAAAACATTCCAGTTTAGTCAGTCTATTTCAGTCTAATTTATATACAGTAAAATGCAAAGGTCTTAAGTGTACAGTTCAGTGAGCTTTGACACCCCTATAAACCTATGAAGCCAACGTGCGAATGAAGATATAGAATATTTCATCACCTTCAAAGTTTCTGAGTGCCCCGTTTCAGTCCATTGCTCCTCGAGAGGCAAGTACCCTTCTGATGTCTCTCATGATAAGTTAGTTGTGACTGTTTCTGAACTTTATGTAAGTGGAATGATTTGGTATTTTAAAAAAATACTTATGATCTTTAGCTGTTTAAGTACCTACCTGGGAATAGTAAGTCTGGGTGGCTTCCCTCATACCTTTACTGAAGTGCTGGAGCTGTGGATGAGATGACTTCCGGGGCTTTTGTTCTGTTTAGTTTTATAATCCTCAAATTGTTAGGAGTCTAGGAACCACTTAAGAAAGAAAGAAGAACAAAAGGGGACACAAATTCTTCCTTAAGCCCCCTCCCCATGGCCAAGTTTTGCATAAAGTTTGATTTAGCACAAAGACACTTGAAATTTCCCCAACCTGAGACCTTTGCAGCCGACCCCCAGGGTCTTGCTTCCAAGTCCCAAAGGCTGGAGGGGGGCAGGGGGGCGCTGTCTGTGGTTGTAATGGGGACCCTATTTCCCAGACCTTGGTCACTAAGAATGATAGACCCCATCCTTGTGCAGCCTTCTGTGGTTCACAAAGTATTTTCTCATCCTGTACGACAGGGCATGCTAGCCCCATCTCACAGAGGAGGCAATTGAGTCCCTGAGAGCACAGCTGCCTCTGCCTCGCACAAGGGCACCCGGGCAGGAAGTGGCAAGGTTGAGGGAGGCTGCTGGTCAGTTTAGCAACTTTCCTCCTCCCCTGACTCAGGGAAGCCGGAGACACCTCCTGGCTGAGCAGTCTACAGCCAGGATGCAAGGGCCTCGAGGGGGCATCTAGGCCCCTTTCATGTGCTGCTCTCCAATCGGGATATGATTTCCCACCTCCCTGTGAAATGTACATTCGGGGGTGACTACCTGCCAATACGAGGAGCAAAAACTCATTTTAGTTAAGAGCCAATAAACTCTATGAGTAATCAGGTGTTCAGTATTAAGCAGTGCAGGGAAGCAGAAAGTAACTGTATTTGGAGTCCAGAGACCTGGGTTCTAGTTCTGGTTCTGCCACAGTCCAGCTGGGGGCTTCCTCTCTGGGCCTTAGTTTCTTCATCTGCAAAATAGTAGGCTCGATAGGCAACCTTTGTGGTTCTTTCCAGCCCTGATCATCAACAAGCTTGACTCTGAGAAGACAAAGGGGCAAAGTAGAGCACACTGTGATGTTAAAATGCTGTTTCTCAAATTGAGAACTTTATATTGGAAAAGAAGCTGGCTTTTATGTAATATGAGGGAGGAAGCCGGATGCAGCGGGAATTTCGCAGGCCTATTAGAAGGAAAATTTGCTCTTGCATCTTGCTTCTGGTGCTGACCTGCCCTCCCCACCTGGACTCAGTCTCTCCGTCTGTAAAATTGATTCACTCAAATTCTTTCTACAAATAAGTACTGAGAATCTGCACTGCTTGAGAGGTTCATAATACAGTAGTGAACTAGATAGACAAAGTCCTAGTGAGAAAGACAAGCAATAAACACATCAATTAATTAATTATGTTCAAGTTGCTAAGAATTAACACAAGGTATAAAGCATGATGACTCGGGGAAAACCCTCCTGAGGAGGAACCATTTGAGCAGAGACCTGAATGAGGTGAGGGAGCTAGACATGCAAATATCTGAATAAAGATATTTCCTTGTCAGGTGGAAAGACAATCTGTTCAAAGGCCCTGAGGTAGAAGCATGCTTGGTACATTCAAGCATCAGAAACAAGGCAAGGGAACTCGAACAGAGCGGGTGAATCAGAGAGGGCTGGGAGATGAGACCAGCAAGGCAGACAGGGGCCAGATCACATAGAGCCTTGAAGACCATGGTAAGAAAACCACTGGAGGATTTTGAGCAAGGGATTGACCTGATTTGATTTTTTTTAAATCAATGCCTTCTGCTAAAGTGGAGAATTAACTATAAGAGAGCAGCAGAGTCAGGAAGATAACTTAGGAGTCTAAGAACCATTTAAGAGAAAAGAAGAGCCAGGATGGAAGGGACACATTCTCCCTTAAATACCCAAGCTGGCTGGCTTGGCATAAAGGCATTTCATACCTCCAACCCGAGACTACTGTAGCCAACCCCCAAGGCCTGTTTCCATGGAAGGGAAGGTGGTTTGTGCTTGTTTGGGGGACCTTATTCCCCAGACTAGTTCAGGCAAGAGCAGATGGTATTTGGGCAAGAGTGACAGCTATGAAGGAGCTGAGGACTGGTTAGGTGTGAAGTTTATTTTGAAGTACAGTTGACCAGATGTGCTAATGGTTTGCTTGGATTTCAAGTTAAGGAAATGAGAAGAACAATTGGTAACAAGTGGTCTAGACATTCCCTAAAATGCTTTCAAGTTCCACAAATTTCTGAGAGGGCAGGAAGTAGATTTCTGACAAAAACTTCTCTTGGACATTTTGTAAGTGAAAAACCATTTTACTTCCAAGCCAGAATAAAGTGAGAATTATAGGCGGTGGGGAAGAGCAACATGGTATAGTATAAAAAGCTCTGGCCTGGATGTCTGAGGCCCTAGACTTAAGTCCTCAGTTTTCTCTTGCTTAAAATGGGCCTGATAATCCTTGCTTTTGCTATAATATGATTTAAGAACCAGGTCAGACATTGTAAGTGTAAGTGAAAGTGCTTGGTTATCCATAAAACATGATGAAAAGATAAAGTCCTGTTTTTGTTGTTGCTGCCCAGAGGGAGGCCGTCAGCCAGCGCCTGGGGTGATATTCAGTGAGCCAGCTTCTGGAAGCTAGAGTGTCCTCAATGATGCTCTGACCCAACTAGTCAGACTGCCCTTCCTCTGAGGACACTGTAGGGTATGATCTGAAGATCCAGGAAGATCTCTCACAGAAATGCAGCAGACTGGTGCTGAAATTCAACCCTTAGAATTAGTCTATGACTATCAGACTATTAGAAAATAGTCTCTTCTCTACATTTTCTTGGAGACGTAGCATATTAAAACTTGAAAGTTATTAACCCTTTAGTGTGAATATATATGCTGAATTGTCTTCTTGCTTATAGTCACCTAAAGGACAGTTTTGACCTAAGTAAAGTTGGGAGATCACTTGGGGAAGAGGCAGATTTATTGGATGTGCTGCTGGGGCTGGGGGCAGGCTATAGGGAGCACGCAAACCCCTCCTGCCCAAGGGCAAGGGTGCTTAGGTGATGATACCCTAAGGACCTTTCCTCCTAGAGCAACCCTACCACCCTGCAGCATGAGAATGAGAACTTGCAATTCTCTAAGGGCTTCTGCTGAGGTGGATTTCAGCTGGAAGAGTGTCAGCTCATGCCCCTGGAGTTGCTGATGGTAGAGAAGCCAGACTTTCCCGCCAAATTGGCTTTCACCAACTTCCACAAAGCCTGGCCTAAAGTGATCGCTTTAGACAATGGAGGGTGAAGGCGTCACTGAATGAAGCCCAGGGGTGAACTTCTTCCATGGGTGGGTGAGTGATGACAGCTCAGGCCTGGTCTCCTGCAGTAGTCTCCTCTCTGGTCTCTATCCCATCACTTCCAGCTCAGAAGCTCTCAATGACTCCCCAGTGCCAGCTAGTTCAAATGTAAACACATCAGCCTGGCGGTCATGTTTCCTCAGACCCTAACTGTCCTGTTCAGTCGTCTCGCTCTGTGTCACTCCTAACCTCTCCACTTTCCCATTCCCCACCACCACCTGTGCTTCCCTGTACACACTCTGCAGTTTCCCGCATCCACTTTTGTGTACATGCTACTCCCTCCACCTGGAATACCTTGGACCCACCTCTGACTGTTAACATCATACAGCTTACTTTAAGTCAAGAGCTTCTCACTTAGAATTACTATGGTCCCTTCCTGTGCCCAAGGGTGTGTCTTTTGTGCCTCTAGTAGAGACCATTCTAGGTCACTTCACATTTCTGTTCCTTGAGAGTCTGTATGTCTCATCTATGAGCCTAGAGTTTCACTGAGAGCAGAAATCTTGTTTCTGTCATATTTGTATCTTCCTCAGAGACCATAAGAATGTGAAGCATAGAGTAGTTGCTGAAAAATGTTGATTTAGTAGAAAAAAAATTCTTCTTCTTATATGTGAGGTGTCTGTGGATTCTGTAGGTAGAACAAACCTCAGGTAGCTGAGGACTGTATCGCTTGACCCCCAACCCTAGGTAGCGGATACCTTCAGGAACACATATCCGTTGATCCCTTAGTAATCTCTGAGCTTCAGCAAAGGAAAAAACCCTGAACACTGTTCTGTGTAATTGTTCCTATCTGCTAAAAACTAACTGAAGCTGTCATATGAATATGCTAATATAGTCATTGGAAAGATAAGGGACTTCACTGGAAGGCCTAGGGAGGACACATCCACCAACCAATGAGGAACACGTATGTCCCTGGCACACAATAGAAGAGAGTACCACTGCTGACTTACCTCTGCGTAGTTTCATGTTTGATCATGTGTTAATATCAACCAAACAAGGGAATGGAGGCCTCAGGTTACATAGTTAGTGCAGAGCTGGGCTGATGTCAGATCCCTGTCTGCCACTCCAACATTTTCTCTCTTACCAGAGACAAGCAAGGAGACTTTGCCCCTAATTATCCTCTCAGATTCCTTTCTCTTTGTAGGTCCATTGGACTCTGCAGAAGCATCCCACTTGCTGATCTATGGCTTTTGCTCAGAGCTCCCCAGTGAAATGAAATCGAGCTGTGCTCTGCTCGACTGTGCCACCCAGCGAACGTCTCCCAGTTCTCTTTGCCTATTTTCCTCCTAAAAACAAGGTGTTAAGTCTCAGGTCTTGCATGAGCCTTCTCAGTGCAGTTGGCAGGGGAAGAGCTGTCTTGACCAATGGGGATTGAGAAATGAGGCCAGAGACCTATGGCCCTGTTCCTGGAATAGTACACAACAGATGGCGAAGTTCCTCTTCGACGTGCTCCTGAGACCCGCCCCCGCCCTTTGAAACGGCATGATAGGGGCTATATAAACACAGAAGTGCCCCATGGAGTGAAAGTATCCCTTCTACAGCTCCAATATTTCCCACACTCAGACTATAATCTTAACCTAGACTGGTGGATCTTAACTCTAGCTTCACACCAGGATTGCCTGGGAAACATTTTAAAAGCACAGATGCCTGGGACCGAACTGCAAAGATTCTGACTTATAGGTCTCTATATTTTAAGAACTGAATTATAGTCTGCTACTAGAATGGGCTCCACCTTTGTAGAAAATGATGGAGTCACAAACTACCGCCCACCACTGTTCTTCTCTCATCTCACTCTGCTCAGTTCCTTCTCCCTTTTACCGTTCTCTTCTTTCCCACCTTTGACTTGGGGACCCCCAAGCACAATGGACTTGGCTTGGCCCCGTCAAGGCCAAAGCACCTGCTTCACTGGCTTTCCTGATACAACACCAATTGTTGAGGGCAGAGGCAGGACTGCGGCCAGAAGTGGACCCAACCACAGACCAGGACCTTCAAAAGCATCTAGGGCCTCCCCTGGGTTTACACATTGGAAAATTGAATTCAAGAGAAGGGAAGGGTCTCTCTCAAAACCACATAACTAGTATTAGAGTCAGATCCTCTGATTCTCTTAGTTTTATGTTATTTCTGTGAAGTTTCTTGAATCCCTTCCACCCAAGTGGTTGAAATCATGTTGTAAGATTGGCAGTTCCTGCCCTGTTATCTATGTATCTCCCCATCAGCCTGGAACAAAACCTTATTCCCTGACAAGAGTATTTCCTAGAGAGAAAGCTTTGGGGATTAATGTGTTGGGCCTTCATGCTTTGTGTTTCCATCCTTTTCTGGCTGTGCATTTCCTAATCCCATGAAACAACTGGACCTGCTCCTCAAGGCCATGGCTAAGCGTGGCTGCTTCAGCTTACCCAGAGGAAGCTGTTGTTAAACTGAGCTCGACTGCCCTCTGCTGGCTCAAATGGTAGAAGACAACTTCATCTAAAATTTTAGGGCGGGATTGTATTCATTCCTTCGTTTATTTCCTTCAACTTCTTTAAATCACCCACTATGCGGAGAGAACTGTGCTTGGTGCTAGGGTTGTAAAGAAGTACTCAGACAAAAACTTCTTCCTTCACACATTTGATTATGGAGCACTTTGTGCCAGACACTGTGTTGGGGATTCAGAGATGACCAAAACTCAATCCTTGGTTTTGAAAAAAGTCGCAATCTAGGAAATTATACAGATTACTATCTGAGCCATAGAATCAAACAATTAGCACTAGAAGGAACTTCAGACACTTTATAACCTGTGTTATAAAGGCTTCCCAGGCTTCCCAAATTAGGTCCTGGGCTCCCTGCACACAGGCCACGGGGACTGCAGAGGCAGGGGGACCCAGTGTGTGACAGGAATTCTATTTCATTGAACAGGTTTCTGCAACAAAGTTTCATAGAAACAAAGAGCTTGAAGGGGAAGCAAAGTTGGAAAAACGCATTTCTAATACAAACCATTCTCATATTTAACCTGAATGCCCTCTAACCTCATGAACCTGTACTCATAATCAATGTCACATTTATAGCTGGTCTCACTGACCTAATCACCTTTTTGAACCCACATGGCAGTGAAATCTCACTCCCTTTGCAAGGTGCTTCCAAGAAGGTCTCACATGTGAGGGCTCCCTTGCCCCCAGGTCATCGCCAGTGTTGAGAACCTGTGAATGTGACCTTATTTTGCAGATATAATCAGTTCAGGATGTCAAGATGAGATCATCCTGGATTATTTGCATGGGCCCCAAATCCAAAGACAAGTATACTTATTATTAAAAAATAATTATTTAAAGATCACCTAATATGCATCTAAATCTATATCAGTTATTTACTTATAACTATCTTGTTCTAGTGAATATTCAAATTAGTTTACAGGAGTAGATTTTTTAAATGCAAATTAGCAACTAGTAATTTGAGGTCCAAGACGGTGAACTCAGCCTGTGCACCCACCTATTTTGCAAACCTTCCAAACTCTGCAGGTTCCTCACTGGCATAATCAAATGCAAAGTAGGGAGAGAATAGGGTTTTACTTCAGGCTGATGGGGAGATACGTGAAAACAGTCTAAAGAATCAGAGTAAATGCCTCTCTCTCCCCTATGGACAAAGTTACTACAAGAAACAATAAAACAAACAAACAAGCGAAACTCTCCAGCTTATATCCTCTACAAGACTTGTGAAGTTATTGCATGAATTTTTTTATATATTACATTAGGCAATGTAAAAGGAAAGAAACATTAGGCTGATAATGGATTTTTTTTCTACCTCAATAAATTCCAGAAGACATTGAAATAATGCCTACCAAGTTTTGAGAGAGAAAAAAAGATTGTTATGATAAAAAGTAATACTTGGCCAATCTATTTAGGGGGGATAAGAGCAAAAAAAGGCCATTCCCAGATAGGCAGACCAGTCACATACTCTCTCTCTCTCTGAAAATATTACTCACAAAAGTAAGAAAGGAAGAGAATAAATCAAAATAAAGAACTCAAAAGTGGAGTCGGCTTGTATAAAGATGGTGAGGAGAAGTAAACCTATCTGATTTAAGAGTTGATTATTCAATTAATATTATGAAACATAACGCATTTGTCTAATATAATTCTTGAAAGAGAGTGTATGAGCTATCAAGTATTTTATTAATTTATTTATAAAATACTAGATTATTCTAACAAAACTAGAAATCCAAGTTGACAGGAAAGAGGGTATGTGAAATTCTTCCCCATCTACCAAAAGAATTAATAACTTGTGAAACTTTCTTGAAATAGATATAAGAATGTGAACGAAAATGTATTTTCTAAAGATGCAGAGATAACCAGTATTAGAATAGACATTTGTTGTATAACTTTCTATGGGAAAACGATTTTTAAAAGTCTAACAATACTGTGAAATAAGTTTTTAAAGAACTAAGGAGCATTAAAACAGAAATAATTTTTATATGTGATGCTTTCCTCCCTAATTTCTAAATAAACTGCAAATATATTTTATTTCATTTTTATCGTAAGATTTAGAAACACCCATTTTAAATTTAAACACACGTGTCACTGAACAAAGTTGGATTTTTTGACTCATTGCAAAGAGGGAGGATGCCCTTGGGAACCATGAAGCATCTCAGTAAGAGGGTTTAGAGCAGGCACACTCTAGCACTGGGGCATGTGTCAGGTGAGGGAAGGCTGTAAGTGACTTTGCTCTGGATTGGATGCTGTCAGAAAGTGGAGAATATTTTATGGTTGGAAATCTTAATGATTCTTATCTAGAAGGTGAGAAGACAGAGAGGAAGCAAGCTGAAGTTGTGACTGGTAAGGTAGCAGCCCCTCATAGTGGCCGGAATAGGGGGTTGTAAGTCGTTTTTGTGGTTTGGACCTTGTTTGTGTTCTTATCTATATTCAGATGTGACTACGGAGTGGTCTTATGCTTGCCTTGATCTAGTGTCATCCCAGAGTGGTCTGGTCTGAGGCTGCTGCTCAGTGGAGTTATGTTCAACAGGAGAGCACCATGGCATAGCTGGGAGTGCGAGGCCGGCTCGCAGGCTGCTTTTCTCTTTCTCATCTTTCATATAAACACTTTGATATATGAACACACATACAGGGGCTTCCCTGGTGGCGCAGTGGTTGAGAGTCCGCCTGCCGATGCAGGGGACGCGGGTTCGTGCCCCGGTCTGGGAAGATCCCACATGCTGCGGAGCGGCTGGGCCCGTGAGCCATGGCCGCTGAGCCTGCGCGTCCGGAGCCTGTGCTCCGCAACGGGAGAGACCACAACGGTGAGAGGCCCGCGTACCGCAAAAAATCAAAACAAAACAAAAGAACACACACACACATAAGCGTACATAATCAAAAGTTTTATATATTTTATTTTATTAGGGACATTTACTCTTGTCTAAAGAACTACAATATGTATATAATGAATGTGGATAAATACATATTTAAATCATAAGAAAGTAATTCAATTTTATTATAGAAACAAACAAAAAGGAATAAAAAAGCAAAACGGAAAATCGGCGGTACTCTGTTCTCAACTGAATTCAGCATACGTGAACAATTAGGACCAGAAATAAATTGTCTACTCTCACTGGTTATTCAATTAGTTAATTGACTTGATTTTCAGCATTAAATAAACAAATCTTTCTGTGTTGTTTGACCACAGTTATTAGTTTGGGGACTTGCAGCCCAAATTCTCCTTACCCACAGCACACCTGAAGAGCTCATTCATTGCTAAACCTAAAGACGAGAACTGAGACTGTTCTAGCTCCTTGAGTGTGAAAGAAAGATGGATGGAGAGTGATCAGAAAGAGGGGTAGACTGAATGCTTCCTTTAATACATACATAGTGCCTAGTATAAAATATGTAGGCATTCAAATGTTTGTAGAAGACACAAGGGTAGGATTGCTGTTCAGTACTACCTTGTTTTGTTTTGTTTTTTTGCTTTTAAAGACAAGTTCTAAAAATGATAATAAAATGTCTCTCATGCTCCCTCCTCACTCCTTACTTTACCTAACTCCAGCCCACCTTGCTTTTCTGACCTCTTTCGCCAGTGCTGCCAGATTCCTCTTGGGCTCCATCCTGCTCTCTTCTGGTACTTGGTTGTTTACTCTTCCTGAGCATGAAATAAGCTATGTCTCTGGGTCTTCCTTTTTCTTCTCTCAGCCTGGGATGCCCTTGGCTCCCTATCAGCCCCATCCTTGACCCCCTGACCATTTCTACAAAACATACCCCTGCACGACTGGTCTAAGAAACCATCTCTGACCCTTCATCCCCAGGTATGACAAAGCTGTCCCCTTTCCTAGCATTGACTAGCATATACCGTGAGCCCTTCAAGTCAGGGACTATGTCTAATTATCTCTGTAATCCTAGAACTTAGGACAGACCAGGATTAAAATAGATCAGAGTAGATAGATGCTGACTTTTGGATGAAAATGGAAGGATAACAGCTGTATAACCATAGGATATCCTCCATGCAGTTTTTCCTGAATTGGTAATGGGTTTATATTGACTCACTCCACTGTATTGTTGGACTGGTGCCCAGATATCCTGAGTCTCAGCACAAATTCCTTTCCATGCATCACTGTCCACTTCATCAGGTACTCTGCAAGCAACCGCCAACCAGCAATCGGCACAAGCCATATACGCTTACTCAGCGGTATAAAATCAGCGCAAAGACATGCACGAGGGTTATAGGGCACTGCCTTCTTGTAATATCTATAACTCAGATGCAGTTACAGGATATACACAGGAACAAAAGAATAAGAATAGTAAGACAGGGCCTCTCTCGACAGCTCACATAGGCCTCATGAGAGACGAGGAACAAATATTCACTCCACATCACGGAGACAAACGTCCATGCCCACAGGGTTAATCTCACACCAAGTATCGGCAAAAGTTCTCTCCTCAACCTCTTGTCAGCCATCCTGGCAGACAGTTTTTGCACATCTTTCAGACGTTTCTGTTTCCAGGTTTCTAGAAGTCCAGTTTCCCCCCCTGTCTTCAGATGCTGGCCTGAAGTCCAGCTGTCATCCAGATGTTAGTGGGGACCTCTGCCCTCTGGCAAAGTGTTTCTTGAGTCCTTCTCAATAAATGATATGTATTGTTAGTATCTGGAAATGAGGTGTGCCCGGCTAATGAGACTAAGTTTTATCCACTAGCAGGAAAGAGCACAAGCAGGGGAGAAAGCCGATCATATCCGATGACTAGAAAATCACCCCAGGATAGTGGTAGGCATGACAATATTGAAGGAGGCTGCAGAGGCAAGGGACACAAATGATGAGTTTGGGCAGCAGTAAGTGGGAAGGAAAGAAAGAAGATCAACCTCAGAGGTATTTGGGAAGAGCATTCAACGGGGCATGGTGACCGATTCGTGCGGGATAGGGTAGGGTGGTGAGAGAGGTCAGGAGACACCTCCCAGATTTCTGAAGTAAGAGCAGCAAACAGGATGGCAAAATGATGAGATCAGCTTTGGTCATGCTGAGGGATCTCCCAGCGGACAGGTCCATCGGTCTGTGGGTCTGGAGCTCAGTAGAAATACTTAGAGGAGCTATAAGGACTGGGAGTTCATAGGCAGTAGAAACCTAAGTCATGGCGGGTGTATGTAACAGAGAGCAAACCAGCAAGGGGAGAGAATCTCAGGGAACACCAGCACGTAAGGGATGCTGAGAGAATGAATATCATCACAGCAGAGAGGAAACAGAAGTGGGAGACCGAAGAGGGCGTGCTCCCTCCTTGACCCGGAACCTTCAAGGAGGGAGTGTAAAAGGCAGCAGCGAGACCAGGTGAGATAGAGATGATTTGGCAATGGCGGGGTGGGGTGACAGTTTTAGGGACATGGAAATGAGACTTCCACTAGCTAAGGAGTAAATAAGAAGTAGAGATAAATATAATCTACTCTTTGAGAAACTGGGCTTTGAAGGAATTTAAAAATACCTGGCAATAGCCAAAAGGGAAGTGAAGGCAGTGAGGGGGTCATTGGAGTTAAATATGATGAAGACACAGGTATATTTATATACTGAAAAGAAGTGGCTGCTGAAGGAGACGTTCACCTTCTGGAATTTTTCTCAGATCTCATCTCATTTCACCTACTCTATCTCCCCCCACCCCCACACTATTTTCAGTGGCTCTTCATCCCTCAACCCCCAGGCCCACCGAAGAGGCCTCACCTTTGCTGACCCACCTGAGGCCTGACCCTCCCCCTGACACAATCTGAGCAGTCTACCCCTAACCTTATACCCCACCATTTCAGTAAGAGGTGCCGCTGGTACTGCTTCATCAAGCTGGGAGCTGTTGGAGACCTCTGGAAACCTCCTGATACCTGGCCTGCTGACATTCCTCTTCCCAGGAGCCACCATATGTCTGCAGTTGAACAACACCCTGTGAGGCACACGCTCTACACAGGCCCAGCTGAGTCTCCTCTGTAGCTGGCGGAGGTGAACACAACCCCACACGCCCACTGGTTCACAAACACACCAGCCTGATGCTCTCCCTGCGCCTCTACTGCACCCAGTCGAAGAAAGGTAGATTCTTCCAGATTGCCTAGCTCTCAGTCCCTAGAGGAATCCGGACAAGTCACCAGAAGCTCCCTGCCAAAGCCGGAGAAGAGTAAAGCCAGCCTGCACATAAGCGGACAGGTGGGACACAGTGTCCAAAGCAGTCCGTCTCTGGAAACACATCCAGGCAAACACACCACCAGACAAACGCACCACCTTGAACTTCATCTTCAGTTTTCAGGTCTCACTTGGGGCAGAAACTCTAAAGATGAGCTATAGAAAGGTGTGAATGTCAGAGAACAATTAGGGGTGTGAATGGGACACTTTCTTTTCCTACTCCAGATAATAGTAAGCACAGGGTCATCTGATGTCAGTCCATGAATCAAATTGCCCAAGTCACAGCTATGCCTGAGGGAACAGGCACAGCAAATACGTTCCCCCTCATGGGGCAGTCTCATGGACTGGGAAAGGGGGAGGGGCTGGGAGACAGGCGCTGTCTCCACTGCTCATGCCTCCGCTTGATCATCGCACCCCCTGAATGGAGACACACAGCCCCACTGTCACCTGGAGGATCCCAGATCTGCCTCATCTGCCCTTTCCCTCAGCATCCCCAGGATCTAGGACAGCTATAGAATCTTCTACAAGGTATTTTCATATAGGAGGGCAATATCACACCTGATACTGCGTCATGTGTAAGCAGTGGTGCCACAGCTCACACATTTCTGCAGAGCACAGGAATATATTCTCCAGGCCCCAAGCCAAGACACACACACACACACACACACACACACACACACGCACACACACAGCCATCCTCTCGTGGTGAATTTCTACAACTCTCCCTTCCCAGGAAAGAAATTTAGGCAACACTGGGACTCATAGATTCTAATCAACTTACAGAGCACAGAGGCTACATATTTATTTGTGTATCTATACCCCACCCCACCTGTCCCTGCCCCCAGAAGGCTTCAGGCTGTGCCTTTAAACCTGTACCCACCTCTTATTTTATGAGACAAAATACATTGAAGTGGGAATTTCAAGTTCTAGACCAGTGCTGTTCAATAGAAATTTCTGTGAATATGTCCTATACCTGCACAGTACAATATGGTTACCAGTAGCCACTACTAGATATATGGCTTGATACATGATACCTGATATATGGCTGGTACCACTGAGGAACAGAATTTTTCATTTTATTTTAATTAATTTAAATTTAGCCACACATGGCTAATGGCTAACATATTGGACAGTGCAGCTCTAACTAATTCCAGACAAACAGATTCTAACACCAGAGTAAAAAAATGAAGGTTTTCAGAATGGTGGGAGCTGGCTCTCAAGGAGAGGGACGGGTCAAGACGCACTGAATATTGATTGAAGCTGCTTTGGGTGGGCCACTGCCCGCCCCAAGGGGAATCATGGTAGGATGCTCAGAAGCAGCTGAAGATGAGCTTGAGAATCAGGCAGGGACAAGACGGGTCCTAATGGGGTCCTAATGGGGTCCTAATGGGGTATGGGATAAGGAAATGAAGCAAAAGGAGATGTAGAGATGGAGGTGGAGGAGGTGCAGGGAAGAGATACCTCCCTGTGAGATAACTACTAACACCAGGCCTGGAGAGTTCTAAATCCACCTTAGTCCCCCCGTGCCCCCATTACTGTAAATCTTAATGGAAGGATCATTAAATATCTCCTAGAGCAACCCACATTCTGCAGAGTAATAAACTGAGGTCCAAAGAGGTGACTGGGCTGTCCAGCATTATATATTTAATCTGTAGCAGAATCAGGACCACAACCGCACCCCCACTCTCACCCCCACGCACCCTCCTCCCACCCTCAACCAGCTCCACTACAAAAAGGTCGAGCTTCGGAAGGAGAACTGCAGGTAGACAATGAGCAGGCACAGTGAGGCCCAGAAGAGGCCCCAGCGAAGGGAGAAGAAGTTGTAGCCCGATGCCTCCTGGGCCCGTGGCTTGGAGGCACCGGAGAAGGCCGTGTCCTCCTCCAGCAGCTTCTCGCTGGGCTTCCAGTGCACGATGCCCTCCTGACAGGCCTCGCAGAACTCGCTGCGGTGAGGCCCGCCATCCCGGCGGCCGGCCACGTGGATGCGGTACTGGCCGCCGCTCTCCCCGTAGCACTGCTCGTGCAGGTTGGTGATGAGGTTGTCCACCAGGCTCTCGATGTTCACCTCCAGCATGCTCGACTCGTCCAGCCGCGCCGTGCCACACTCGTAGCACAGCTGCTTGAAGACGCGCATGCGCACCGAGCCTGCCCGCTGGGCGCGGTCCAGGTACATGTGGAAGAGGATGACCACGTGGGGCGACTGCCAGGTGTGCCAGCACCAGGAGCAGTGGAACCTGCGGGGGAGGGAGGCAGGGATGGAGAAGGTGGGCCTCCCTCCCAGCCACAGCCGGCCTGGAGGAGCCTGGAAAGGAGGAGCCCTGTGTGCCTATACCTGGAAGTTGAGGTGGAGTGTTTACCGCCCCGGGGGTACATTAGTGCATGAGCAAGTGTCTCAGCCTCCCCCTGGTGAGCTGCCCTCGGCCTGGAGCAGCATCCTCAGGAGCCAGATGTTGGAGCCATCTGGCTTCCAGCAGAGCTCTCCGCCGGCCTCCTGCGGGCCCTCCCCTGGCCTTGGTCCCCCCAAGCCTAATGCACTCAGGGCATGGGTCTGGATGCTGCACGGGGTCATTCCCCCCAATCTGGGCCTTATTTCTCATCTGTGAAATGCGGATAATTGTGTCCAACAAGCACCCTTCTGCTCAGACCTCGCATGACTCTGATAAGGGGGATGACCACACATCTCACTCATGCATCCTGTCTGTTCTGGGGCAAAGAGATGCCTCTAGCTGTCCCAAGCACGGATCACCAAGAATCCACCAGATGGCCAGGTGGATGGGTGGCGCACCAGCAGGGGGAGGACTATAGAGTTTGGTCCCTGCACCTTCACAAAGAACACTCTCCCGTCCCTTGACAAATCATCCCTAGATCCCACTGCAGGCCCACAGAAGAGACTGGAAAGGTGTATCCTGGCGTGCATCCCCCTCCACACACATACACACATGTACATTTACGTACACACAGGCCACTTTGTCTAACCTGGGCCGCTTCGAGTTCCCGCCTCAGGAAACATGGAGGGAAGTGGCCTGGGACGCATATGGCCTAGGCTTCATCTCAGCCCCCACCCAGTGCTGGCACCCCTTCAGTGGCAGAGAACTCATTATGTCCAGTGGCTGTTCCTTCCATCCCTGAGATAAAGCTCTTCCAGGCCCCTGTTACCAAGGCTTTACAGGCAGTCCAGGGTCCACTGGGTTGAGTCTGCCCTCACTGCTAACCCTCTATGGGATCCCTATTGACGGCCCTGAAGGACCTCTGATGATGAACTCAGTTCAGTCCAACAGACACCACCCAGCACCTACTGTATGCCAAGCACCACGCAGCGCAGCGGGGTGGAGATGAAGCCAAGCCTGGCCCTGAGCCCTGGGGTCCACAGACAACATAAGCGCAGCACAGTATCCAGTGCAGCCCAAGGCAGGATTGGCAGGCCAGAGCATCCTGATTGGTCCTGAGCCAGAAGGGGAGTGTCCCCCTCCATCCTGCCTCCCTGTGCTAGGCCAGAGCTGCAGGGCACCAGGGTTACAATGCTTACAGGTAGGGTGAGCCTCTGCACAGAATATGCACAAGGGTGATGCCTCTCCAGCCCTGTCTGAGGCCAGCTGGAAGCCACAGATCACCAGCCAGGAATAGGACCAGCTGATCCCTGAGGCAAGAGGAGCCACGAGCCTACGAAGCTCAGCCCCAAATCCCTGGACCCCTGCACCTGAGTTTCCAACCCTTTGCACCCCTCCCACCAGCCAGCCCGGAGCTTCACATCTTCAGTCCCCTCCTTCTGCACCTCTTTAAATCAAGCCAATCCAGAGATGTTTCCCCTCCCTCAAGCCACACCTCAGATCTTAAATCTCAAAGCATCAGACCTAGTAGGAAGGGACCTTAGGATATCTAGTCAAACTTTTATTTCATTGAGAGAAAGAGCCCTCTGCACACACAGCTAGTCAGAGACAGAGCCGAGACCCAGCCTGTAACAGGTGCCCAAAAGATGTCTCTTGAATGGATTTGAATTGAAATGAACCAACCAACCTCTGCCTCTCTGACTTTTGTCCCAAAGGCAAGTTCACTCTAATATTTGCAGCTCTTGGGGCAGGAGTACAGGTGTAAGCTCCTCACCCACAGCCTGCCTCCTTCTGTTCCCACCGCCAGCACAAGGAGCTTAGCATGAAAGCATGTGTGAACAGCCCAGTCTGTGTGTCCACACCCCCAGGACACAGCCCCCTGTCGCCCTCCCCAGGGGCCTAGGGCTACTGTCTGTCCTTGATTCAATGGACCCAGGGAAGAGGCCCATACAGATCCTGGAGATGAGCTTGAGGCAGCTTGGGCAGTGAATTCTGAGTCCCCACCCCCAAGCCAGGCTCTAGAAGAGGGAGAGGCTTCAGATGGACATCTTGACCTCAAGGACTCCTTGCTTTATGATAGACATGCAGCTCCTATAATGTATGTGATGCTGGGCCATAAGGACCTACCAAACTCCTGCCCAAAGCTTTTTGTCACAGACCTATATGTAAAAGAACTGGAAGGGACTTGATTGATCACCTAAGGCCAACTCTCTAGTTTTGCAAATGTGAAAACTGAGACCGCGCAGGGAAAAGGACTTGCCCAGGTTCACACTTAGTTAGCTGCAGAGCCAGTTTCTAGAACATGGCAGGTGGACAAGTGTTTTTTGTATTCAAATCTAATTGCACTGAGTTGACTGAACGGACCTAGGACCAGAGTTAAGGCTTTCCCCAGTGGACCTCACGGCCTCCTCCACTCAGTTCCTACCAATCTTTAACAAATTATGAAAATATGAAAACATTTAAAATGTCAGAGATTGCAGAAGCATTGAAGAATTACAGTTCTTTATTTAACATGGAAAACCCAGACCCAAAGACAGAATACAATTTGTCAGGGGCATCCAGGAGTCAGTGGTACAGCTGGGACTAGAACTAAGGCCGGTTCGATGCACCTGGCAGTTCCTTCTCTGCCCCCTAGCCTGAGTTGACCCCCGGATGGGGCTCCACGTATCTCTGCCTCCCCTTGGAAGGTGCCCCCAGGGCTGTGCCGCAGGGCTCTCCGCAGCCCGCCACAACCTTCCTCTTACCTGCCGGAGGCATGCTGCTCCAGGTACTGCTTCCAGCCGGGGGCCAGCTCATTGGGCTTGAGGTTGGGGTCTATGATGAGCTCCCAGCTGTCGGCCGGCTTGGCAGCCTCCATCTTCTCATAGAAGACTTTCTTCCACTTGCACGTGGTCAGGCTAGTACACACGGTCCTGCTGGCAGGGCTGGAAGTTTGAGCTCAACCTGAGTGAGAACACAGAAGATGGCCAGGTAGGTGCAGAGCAGTGCAGTCCGTGAGGTCTGAAAATCCTCCTTGACAGGACCAGAAGGAAACAGGACTGAGCAACTTCCTTTGTCACCCTGGAACCTGTTACCATGGCAGCTGGAGCCGGGGCTGGGGAGGAAGGAAGTCCCAAAGGAGCGTTCCAGGGCCCCGAGCTAGGCTGGGGGAGCAGGGCTGGGCAGTGACATAAGTGCAGCAAGCAGTACACGCTGACCCAGGCCTCCAGGAGTCTCCAGGAGGCAAGGACAATTCGCTTCACCCCTACTGTTCTTCCAGGCATTCTCCACTTCATGTGCTGTGGTGACTGTGACACCCTAGGGGACCAAGGAGAAACAAGGATGGGGAAATGCCCCCTGATGTGCTGGGACCATCATTTACTGTGTGCCAAGTACTAGCTGCTTGACCTGTGCGCTGGCCAAGGCGGGGATCATTCTCTCCTTCATCCAGATCAGGAAGCTGAGGTTTATACACCTCTAAGTGGTTCATCCATGATTCAGATTCAGGCCTTCCAAACCCAAACTCGTATGTTCATTTACTGCAGTGCTGTTGCGCTCCCGACACGTGAGGATTGAGAAAGAAGTAGCATGCGGTTCCCTTGCTTGGGGAGCTCGCAGACCAGTTGGCGAGATAGAATGTAACTTCATGTGCTGCGAGAAGCACAGTAATACAATGTAGATTCATAAAGTCCTAGAACCGTTAGAGCTCCTGTTCGGTTCCTGGTCCCAGGCAGCTGCTGGGGGAGCAAGCTGGTGCTGTGCGGACGGCTGCTGCCTCCTCCATTGCTCCTGAAAGAGGCGGGTGATAGGGTGCCCACAGCTCCCTGATGCCCAGTTTAAATCCTTTAGGGACTAGAAGGGAACTTGGCTCCAAATCTGCATAATCCAGCTGGAGGCACAGTCCGCGGTGAGAGGCAGCCTCAGCAGGGAGAAGACCAGGTGACTTGACAGCTGCTCCCAGCTCTGCCCCGAGGTCTGTGCCATCCTCGGATCCAATCATTTCCCACAGTGGAGCTCAGTCTTCTCACGCACACGGGGGAGGCCATGCTAGCTAACATCTAAGGGCTCTCCCGGCTGTGATCATCTTACGGTTCTTCAACCTGGAAATCGGACTACAGAGTGAAGAGCGTGCAGCCTTAAAACGGGCGGTACTTGCCTCCGAGGGCTGTTCGCCTAGGGAGGGGCCAGGAGGAGCACCACTGGAACCTTTGTTGGAAGGGGGAAGTGTCCTCCACTAGCTGTGTGCAGAAGACCTCAGAAAGGACACAAGTCTGTCTTAGAGCCCTTGACTGAGAGCACTAGAAAGGCCATTTATTTATTTATTTATCTTTTTAGCACTCAGACACAGCTTTGCTTTATTTATTTATGTATTTTTTCCCACCCACACACTGTATTTTATTTTCACAAGAGATAATAAACTGACACCAAGCATTGTGAATGGAGGCCATTTTTTTTTTTTTTTTTTTTGCGGTACGCCGGCCTCTCACTGTTGTGGCCTCTCCCGTTGCGGAGCACAGGGTCCGGACGCGCAGGCTCAGCGGCCATGGCTCACGGGCCCAGCCGCTCCGCGGCATGTGGGATCTTCCCGGACCGGGGCACGAACCCGTGTCCCCTGCATCGGCAGGCGGACTCTCAACCACTGCGCCACCAGGGAAGCCCCTATTTTTAAAAATCTGATTTCCTCATTGTACTCCTCATCTCTTACCTGAAACCTCCTGACACTGAATTAAGACAGCTCAGGCCCACAAATGGGAAATTAGTCGGCCAAGGAAATTACTGGCCTCAGGACCGGGCTGCTCACTCCTTGCTCACTCCCTCTCAGCAGTCAGCTTCCAGCCAGGAGAGATGGGGGTTCCCGTGAGTTCCTGGGAACCGAACCAACTGAGGAGCTTATGGCCCAGTCAGGAGTGAATCTCTGGGAGACATTGTATCATTGTTCCCAGAATAAATGACAATGAAAAAAACCCAAAAAGATAGCGGGTGGAATTGTCAGGGTTTACCTGCTTGCTTTTACTCAAATGATGCAACCCCCTTAGGCCTAGAATCAGACTTAATTTGAGTGGGAGCCGTCTCAGCAGAGACCAGTTGTCATCTTTCTGTGCCACCGCCCTGTTTTCTCTCAAGAAGAAACGCTTGCTATACAGTCAGTGAGCACAATTACAGCCTCACTTTTCTACACATGGGTTGCTCCAGGAATCCCAGGGTAAGAGCTCACTAATGTATACATGTGTGTAGCTGTGGCCACACCACACACTGGCAGCTTCACTACGCATTGCTGCCATATTTTTTAATCCAGATAATACTTCAAAACATAAAGGAATCTGTATTCCTTTATAAAATTAAACACTATGTGCCTGTATTCTGCAAACAAAATTGGCAAACGGGTGGGGGATGAAAGAACCATTCCCCCTCTCCAATTTGGAAAGTAGGTCAATAAATACCTTTGTAAAATAATCATTATTTATATGTTACTTCTTAGAATAATAAGGAATGTCAATGGGGAACCTAAAAATAAAAGTAATGAAGAGTGAGGGAGGTGAACAGATATCCCTGGGGGCTTTTGAAAACTCTATGTACCCTTACCCCAGAGATTTCAATACATGGTCTTGAGGGGGATATAGCCCCTCCACCCATTCTGGTTCTGGAAAGACACCCTCATTGACAGCCATTGTTACTGATGGGAATATGTTGTCCCACAGGCATCTTGGTGCCAAAAAAGAGAAAGAAAAATGAAGGTTGGGTAAAACTGAGATAGTGGTTCAGGATATTTCTTTACTTAGAAACAAATCCAGGGGAAATGCAAGCTGAGTCCTGTCTTCTCTTTCTCCACAATTCAAGGAACCAAGGAAGGTGCTACAGGGCAAAGCAAAGGTCCCAGGGGGAATCTTTTCACTAGCGGTTAGGATGGCCTCTCCATCCCCAAGACTCAGTGTTCAGAGGCAGCATGGTCCGAGCTCCACTCTGGGTGAGAGGTGACCTCTGAGTGTCAGGGCATTCACATGGTCAGACCAGCCCACAGCTCTCAAACAGTGTGTGTAGTGAAACACCCTCTGGGGAAGATTTCACGCCTCTCTGTTATCAGTTGGCAGCAGACAGGACAAGAGCAGGCAGGCAAGATTCTATTCCTGCTGGTTTTCAAAAGTCCAAATTCTATGGGCCATGCTTCCTAGGCAGCCCAAAGTCTGTATTAAGGGTGGCCATACCTACTGTCACTTTTTTTCAGGGCCTTTTTATGTTAGGCAGAGATTCGGGGAAGAATTGTCACACTATCTATGGGAAGAACAGAAATAAAAAGAGGGAGGTGGGAGCAGGGGGCGCTCTACACAAGGAAAAAAAAAAAAAAAGAGGATGGGGTTTGAATAAGTGAGTTAGTGGTTCAGGAAGGAAGACTATAGAATTCTCTGCTGAAAAGAGACAGTCGGACTCAGAAGATCTGGAGATGCTTTCAGCAGGTGCAGCCAGTGCTGACTTCTGTCCAATAAGTAGAGGGCCTCCGTCAGAGTCCCCTAACTATACCGAGAACCTGTCAGTTTCTGATGAGCTGAGGCTCAACACACACAAAGAACCATGACTCCGCCCTGGGACAGTCATGGCAGAGCAAAAAGGAAGCTTGGGAAAGCTTATGCTGGCTCTTAAAGCTCCCATTCTGAAATGACATTTTTCACTTCTCCTCACATTCCATTGGCCAAATCAAGTCATGTAGCCAAGGCTGCAATTGGGCAGGGAAATATATTTTGCCAAAGGAGGGAGGGGGGCACCTTAGGGAGTGGTACCGAGCACTTTGGACTCAGTAAAATAAAAATAAAAATAAAATCCATCACAGCATCCGCCTGAATGATGGGCACCCTCCTGGAACAATGGAGCTAAACAGATTTTATGGTGCAATGTAGTCAGAAATCCTGAATTCTAATCTAACTTCTCTTAGACCTTCTCTGTGACCTCAGTGAAAGGGAGACCTGTAGAGGATGGAGACCACATGTCCTGAGTTCTCCAGAAGGATCTGCATTTCAAGGCCACTGCGATGTTTCCCAGGAGAATACGTACTTAGCAGACCATGGGGAACTGCGGTCAGTATAAGTTGTTGAACCGTACTGCAGACCCTTGAGAATCCAGCCCCAAAGTCCTAGAAAAATGGCTTTCCTAAATTCCCTTGCATAGTTGGACAGAAAGACATATTTGTAAAAATGGTAATTAACAAAATAAAAGCATGCACTTCAACACCACAGATTCTAACCACCACCAAGACTGTTCCAGAGGCAATCATACCTGAGGTTGGCAGCGAGGAGGCTACTCTCTCTAGTTCCAGTTCTTGGAGGACAGGATTATAAAGACCAACCTTTCTGCTGACCACAACTAAAAAATGCTGCTTAAAATATTGTTTATAAAAGCATTAATTATATAACAAGATCCTTTTGCACCATTAGGGCAAAATCTACATGAAGGCAGGAACCCAGAAAGACGAGCAGAGTGCTAAAGCTGCTTTTACTCTGAAGACACTTGTCAAATCAGATGAAATAGAGCTGCTGTATTTATCCCTTCAGAGGACCCAGGACAACAGGAGACACAGTCTAGGGTCCACCTAAGGCAGGGAGCATAATAAGAGACCCTCTGCCCAGAGGGCTGGAACCAGGAAGGGCAACACCTCCAGTGTAGCAATGAATGGGAAGCATCAGCCCCAGCCACTCCCAGAAGACTGCAAGGATAATTGCCTTGACCATGAGGAGGAAAACGCATTGTTTAGCTTCAGAATTGGATAAACACTTATAATGATATGGGGATAATTACTAAATGAATAGGAACAGAATATATCTAAACTTTCATCCTAATAGAGAGAAAATAATATAATTATTAGAAAACATATAATCCAAAAGAAAACAAGAAAGAAGAGAGGGAGAATCAAACTACAGTGAGACATGAATTCCCTGGCAGTCCCAGTGGTTAGGACTCTGCGCTTCCACTGCAGGGGACACAGGTTCAACCCCTGGTTGGGGAACTAACATCCCGCGTGCCGCAAAGCGCGGCCCAAAAAAATGTAGGAGAAGAAAAAGAAGAAGGATCTTTAAACAAAATACAGTGAGGCATAGATAACAAAAAATCAGATAATGGCAAATAGATTAGCAAATACGTTAAGTATAAATAAACTGAATGTCCAGTTATAAGGCAAAGATTGTCTGACTGAATTAAAAAACAACAGCCAATGACAATCCCAACAGAATATTGTTAGACACCCACCTGACAGGCAAAAATGAAAATGTGTGGTCAAGCTAAGGACTGGTGATGTTAACAAGTAACATGAACTGCAATGTGCGGTTGGTGGAAATTTACATAACCCTTTTGGGGAAGTTGTCACTGCCTTGCAAGGCTGAACATTCAAGAACCCTATGATCTAGCCAGTATACTCCTGGGTGCATATCCTAGAGAAACTCTTTCACATTTTCACTAGATTACACCTATGATCACGTTCACACATCATGTTTGGAAGGATCCAAATCACATTCCAATGCATTTCATTCCACTTCCCTCTACCCTATTCCATTCCTCTACATTCAATTCTATTCCTCCCCAGTCCGTTCTATTCTGTTCCATTTCCCTTTACAAATGTCCATCAACCAAAGGATGGACACACACACACTGGAACACTACGGAGCAATAAAAATAAGTTGCTTCTACTCACATCAACGTGATAAAATTTCATCTTACTCCTTTTTCTCCACTTCTATCATGTTGATGTGAGTAGAAGTAATTAATCTGTGATTTAATGAATTGATATATTAAATGTATATATGTTAAAATATTTAAGTATATGAATAGAAGTATTTATAGTGATTAAAGTAACTATAAGTTTTCTCCGTGGGAAGGGAGAGGGGTTCTTGTGTTAGGGGATTATTACATATTGTGAATGATAGAGTTTTCAGGGGGCTGGCAAAGTCTTTCTGACCTAGGTGTTTGTTATGTAAGTTTTCAGTGTATAATTATTCTTTAAAGTTTATGCATATGTCTTACGTACTCTTCTGTATATAGGATATATTTCACAGTTTAAAACAAAGTGGATACCACCCACTTTCTGGGAGAGATCCCCTTTCCTGTTGCTCAGATGGTCCCAAAGTACCAGCATCTAGCAATGGCCCTTCTGAATATTTTCATTAAGGTGGTCATAGATTTTAAAACTGAAAGAGGACTAGAAAAACCATCAACCCCCTACTCTGAGAAAAGCTTGGGCAGGTGAGCAAAGGAAATTCAAATAAGGAAATAATGAGACAGTGCCTGGAAAATAGTAAGCTCTTAGTAAATATTCCAGCTTCTTCTTCCACAGCACCTGCCATACTATCATTGCATTTCCTCCACAAGTCCAATTATTCTTTGTTTTCTCCAATGACTAACAAAACCTTACATAGTAGGTGCTCAGTAAAATTTTTTAAATGAATGAATAGTGGTGAGACTTTACTGTATATAACCTTTACAATTTAGATTGAATGTAAATTTTACTAACACAGGAACCATAAAAATATGTCCCTACAGATCCCATAGCATATGGATTTGCATATTATAGAAGTACAACAGGTGTTGTGAATTCCATTCACTTCACAGCAACGAAGATTCTTTTAACATCCATGACGTGCTAGGATGGAAACGAAGTGCCATGGAGGACACATAATTATGTGACCTGCCCACATGGGCAGGAAACAGCCCTCAAATGGTGGGATTGAAGGGGCGCTCTAACACCTGTAGCTTCTTGGAATTAGGTTTACGATGCACAGGTCTGGAAGATTATTCTTCCAGGCGCTGTAAGCTTAACACAATGCCAGTTATCAGAAAGGGGGAAAGCCCTGAACCTACCGAAAACTACCCTCAAAGAGGAGATCTAATTTTTAAATAGAATTTTTATTTCACTCAGACATATCAGACTCGTCAGCCACTATGTATGTAATGGACATAAAATTTCTAGTATTATTATTAAGAATTTTTCTGATGCAGCACTCAGAACTCTTGGTTTTAATTTTGGGGCAAACTGCCATTGACCTCAGTGTTATAGGCCAAAGAGAATGCAAGACAGGTGTTCTTTTTTTTTTAAAATCTTTACTTCAAATAAAATTTTTAAAATTAATTAATTAATTAATTTTTGGCTGTGTTGGGTCTTCGTTGCTGCGCGCGGGCTTTCTCTAGTTGCGGTGAGCGGGGGCTACTCCTCGTTGTGGTGCGTGGGCTTCTCATTGCGGTGGCTTCTTGTGCTGCGGAGCACGGGCTCTAGGCTCCCAGGCTTCAGTTGTTGTGGCTCGCAGGCTCTAGAGCACAGGCTGAGTAGTTGTGGCGCACGGGCTTAGCTGCTCCGTTGCATGTGGGATCTTCCCAGACTAGGGATCGAACCCGGGTTCCCTGCATTGGCAGGCAGATCCTTAACCACTGCGCCATCAGGGAAGTCCAAGACATGGTTCTTAAAACACCGTTTTTTACATGTATCCAACCCAGCCTCAAGTTCACTAAATCCTTTCTCATCTTTTCTTAATATTAAAGTCTTTACATTTGTCTTTCCTCCTTTGTAACACTACAAGTTTTTCCTCTGAGCACACAGTATATTTGGATAAATATGTGCACCACACATATTTAAAAGAGACTTCCAGAAGGGGTGATGCAAACCCTTGAACAATAAGCAACTGACAGCTAAACAAAGAAGGGGGATAAATATATTCAAAGTAGAGGAAACCATTGGCAAAGACTTCAAGGATGAAATAACCTAGAATCGTTCTTGAAACTCCAACGAGAGATATGTGGGACCTGGATTATAAAGGATTTTTCAATGTCATGCAAAGCATTAAGACTTTGTCTTAAAGGGAACGTGGAATCGCGGGAATCATTTTAAGCCTGAACTACCTGATCAGATTTGCATACCAATAGCGGGCCATTGCTCTCTCCCCCTTTCCCTAGGAATGGCTGGTGCTTCGAAGTGCTGCTCCCATGACACTGTAGCCCTGGGCTCTGATTGTCTAACTTCTTGCAAATCCACACCCCTCTGCAGGAGGGATGGGGAGAACTTTCACTCTGTCATACAAAAAAAACTCTAGAGAGTTTTGCTCTGCCAGTTCAGACCTACTGGATTCAGTGTCATGAGAAAATAGAGAAATAAATAGTTTACAATGTTTATGCTGGAAAGCAATTAATACTCAGAATTTGAACATTAAACGTTTTAATCAGTTTATATTGTCAATAAAGCTTCTATGGATTGTTTTCCAACAATGGAGATCCAGGTGAATAAGAAATAGATACACTGATGCTTATAAGTTTGCATTAGTACATCAGTATTTGTCAAATGAACACAGACACCCCAAGACATACATATCCATCAAGTTGCCTATTTTCTCCTACTTAGTTTTTTTTTTTTTGAGACAATCTTTGTTTTATTTTATTTTTTATAGTTTATTTTATTTTTAATATTTTAATTTTATTGTAAATTTAATAATTTACAATGTTGTGTTAATTTCAGGTGTATAGCAAAGTGAATCTGTTATACATCTATCTATCTATCTATCTATCTATCTATATATATATATATATATATCCACTCTTTTTTAGATTCTTTTACCATATATATAGGCCATTACAGAGTACTGAGTAGAGTTCCCGGTGCTATACAATAGGTCCTTATTAGTTATCAATTTTGTATACAGTGGTGTGTATGTGTCAATCCCAATCTTCCAATTTATCCCTTCCCCTGCCCTTACCCCCTGGTAACCTTAAGTTTATCTTCTACATGTGTAACTCTGTTTCTGTTTTGTAGATAAGTTCATTTGTAGACATATTTTAGATTCCACATATAAGTGATATCATATGACATTTGTCTTTCTCTGACTTATTTCACTTAGTATGATAATCTCTAGGACCATCCATGTTGCTGCAAATGGCATCGTTTTATTCTTCTTTATGGCTGAATAATATGCCATCGTATATATGTACCACATCTTCTTTATCCATTTCTCTGCCAATGGACATCTAGGCTGCTTCCATGTCCTGGCTATTGTAAATAGTGTTTCAGTGAACATTGGGATGCATGTATCTTTTCAAATTATGGTTTGCTCCAGATATATGCCCAGGAATGGGATTGCTGGATCATATGGTAGCTCTATTTTTAGTTTTTTAAGGAACCTCAGTACCATTCTCCATAGTGGCTGTACCAGTTTACATTCCCACCAACAGTGTAGGAGGGTTCCTTTTTCTCCACACCCTCTCTAGCATTTACTGTTTGTAGATTTTTTTGATGATGGCCATTCTGACCAGTGTGAGGTGATACCTTGTTGTAGTTTTGATTTGCATTTCTCTAATAATTAATGATGTTGAGCAGCTTTTCATGTGCTTTTTAACCATCTGTATGTCTTCTTTGGAGAAATGTCTGTTTAGGTCTTCTGTCCATTTTTTGATTGGGTTGTTTGTTTTTTTGAAATTGAGCTGCATGTGCTGTTTGTATATCTGAGAGATTAATCCCTTGTCAGCTGCTTCATTTACAAATATTTTCTCCCATCCTGAGGGTTGTCTTTTCATTTTGTTTATGGTTTCCTTTGCTGTGCAAAAGCTTTTAAATCTAATTGGTCCCATTTTTTTTTTCTTTTAACATCTTTATTGGGGTATAATTGCTTTACAATGGTGTGTTAGTTTCTGCTTTATAACAGAGTGAATCAGTTATACATATACATATGTTCCCATATCTCTTCCCTCTTATCCCATTTGTTTATTTTTATTTTTATTTTCATTTTCTAGGAGGTGGATCGAAAAAGCTCTTGCTGCGATTTATGCCAGAGTGTTCTGCCTATGTTTTCCTCTAAGAGTTTTATAGTGTCCAGGCTTACCTTTAGGTCCTTAATCCATTTTGAGTTTATTTTTGTGTACAGTGTTAGGATGTGTGGTCTCAGGACTTAATGAAGCTCCGGTTCTTCATATCTCATGCTGGAAAGAATTCAGCGAGAGACAAAGTGATAGGTAAGAAGTGGATTTATTTAAAGAGAAACGCACTCCACAGACAGAGTGTGGGCCATCTCAGAAGGCGAGAGGCCTCTCCTACCTAGTTTTTAAAAGATGATATAGGAGGACAGGAAAATCTTAATGTGAATTTATGCCAGTAAGCATGGGACAGGGAGAGTTTGAAAATAACTTACGCTGGAGAGTAAATTCTGTGATGATAAAGTAGACGCTGCAGGTGCAAAAGGCATTACAATTACTTAATTTGCATTGCTCCCTGCACAATTAAGCAAAGTCCAAGAGGGTGAGAGGACTCTAAGGTCCAGTCCAGAATGGTTTCAATGTCCAAGGGGACCTGTTGATGGAAACCAGTCAGAGTACAACACCAAACTCATGGGTAGCTGCAGTTTCCACATGGGAATCCAGGTCATTCTTCTGAGAGATTTTATATGATGCAAGAGACAGCAGAAGCCACAAACCAGTTCTTGAGACATCAGGAACTGGCCAAGGAAACAACAGATTATTTCTTCACCTTAAAATATAGTTGAGGGCTTCCCTGGTGGCGCCGTGGTTGAAAATCTGCCTGCTAATGCAAGGGACATGGGTTCGAGCCCTGGTATGGGAGGATCCCACATGCTGCGGAGTGGCTGGGCCCGTGAGCCACAACTACTGAGCCTGTGCGTCTAGAGCCTGTTCTCCACAACAAGAGAGGCCACGATAGTGAGAGGCCCACGCACCGCGATGAAGAGTGGCCCCCACTTGCCACAACTAGAGAAAGCCCTCGCACAGAAACAAAGACCCAACACAGCAAAAATAAATTAATTAATTAATAAACTCCTACCCCCAACATCTTCTTTAAAAAAAAAAAAAAATAATCTAGTTGGGAGGAAAATCCTGATAAATCTCAATTATAATAAAAGTTAATAGTGACAGAGTGCTTACTTTACATCATGAGGTTTTCCTAGTACTTTACATATGTTAATTTATTTAAGCACACAAGAACCCTATGAGGTCAGTACTATAATTATTATCCCCATTTCACATACGAGGAAACTGAGGCATCGAAAGGCTAAGTAATTTACTGGCAGTCACATAGTTAATAAGTGACAGTTCCAAGATTTGGACCCAAACAGTCTGGCTCACCAACTACGTGCATTTTATCCACTAAGCTTTTCCCTAGGCCCAGTTTTAAAAGTAATAAATTCAGGCTTTCCTGGTGGCACAGTGGTTGAGAGTCTGCCTGCCGATGCAGGGGACACGGGTTCGTGCCCCGGTCCGGGAGGATCCCACATGCCGCGGAGCGGCTGGGCCCGTGAGCCACGGCCGCTGAGCCTGCATGTCCGGAGCCTGTGCTCTGCAACGGGAGAAGCCACAACAGTGAGAAGCCCACGTACCACAAA
>NW_020172364.1:6363938-6375139 GCF_003031525.2 Neophocaena asiaeorientalis asiaeorientalis
AAAAAAAAAAAAAAAAAAAAGTAATAAACGCATTATAAAATGTTGAGCAATACAACAATATATTAAAGAATAAACAAAAGTTCAACATTCTCTTCACCTCACCTCTCCCTGCCCTTCATTTTTTTGTCCAGCTATTATTGGTAAAAATTTAGAATTTTTGATAACAGAATATGTTTGATTAAAAACAGAATCATAACATTTTTAAGTGTTGTACAGCATTGATATGTTTCCAGTTCGGTACATAATGATTCATGAGATACGGGGCCTTGTTCGTGAGCCTGTGTTCGACCCATCTGACGCCAGCACCTCAGCTGCAGCATCTCCTTGGGCCTTGCACGCGCTGCTGCACATGCAGTACCTTGTGACGTCATTACAATACTGCCTCTGTGTGAAAAACGACCAACAGAAGAAGGAGGAAACTTTAGTAAGAGGTGAAAAACGGGTTAATTTGTGATGTGAGGTCATGCTTTGGCAACCCACGATTCTCCCTGACTGTGACTCCAGTAAAAGCCAGAAAGCTTTTGTAAACATTTCTCAGTTTTCAACTTGGGGATTCTTGGAAGTTCAGGTAAAAATAGTCTCTGTCTGTTTTTAACATAAAGGTCTCTACGGAGAGCCGGAGACCTGCGTACTTATCTCAAATTTGTAATAACCTAGGATCAATCACTTTCACTCCTCAGCACTGATATTCTATTTCCAAATGTCAAAAGTCCTCACCACCCCAGCCCTGTTCGCTGCTGAGATTTTGGTGTCTAGAGGCACCATGAAAAGCAAAGTGGTCTCACGAAGCCTAATACAGATGTCCATCCCCTAACTCTACTGTTTCTACGTACCTTTGTCCCTGTTTCGGTGTGCTTTTGCTTCTGGAGACCCATAGCTTCCTCCAGCTTTGTCTTACAGATTTAAGGGAATCTAGGTATTATCCATAGTGAGGTATATTTTTTAATCCATGAGTAAACAGTTATTGACTCCTATTAGTGCAGAGTGAGGCTCTGAGGCTATTGGGATGAACAAAACACAGTCCCTGCCCTTCTGGATTCCATCTGGGGCGGTACAGCGTTGCCTTTGTGGCCATGAAACAATCGCACTTTCACTGCCATGACATTCTATCCGTGAACCTTTAGCTCTCTTGTTAGAATAAACTCCTGCTCTCTCCTTCTTTGACTGGTGAATTGTTTTAAGGCTTTTTTTTTTTTTTTAATTTACAGACAAATGGAATTTTTCCAGTTCTCTCTCTATCTCTCTTTTTTTAATTGATTTTTAGCTTAATTGCATTGTTTTGAGAGAATGTCTATATGATACCAAATCTTTGACACATTCTGAGGCTACTGCTGTCCTTTCATTTTTTTTTTTTTTTTTTTCGGTACGCGGGGCTCTCACCGCCACAGCCCCTCCTGCTGCGGAGCACAGGCTCTGGACACACAGGCCCAGTGGCCATGGCTCATGGGCCCAGCTGCTCCGTGGCATGTGGGATCTTCCCGGACCGGGACATGAACCCGTGTCCACTGCATCGGCAGGCGGACTCTCAACCACTGCACCACCAGGGAAGCCTCGCTTTCTTTATTATACTTTTCTGTATTTAGTTTTTAAAAATTTGTATTAAATATATTTAGAGAGACAGTATAATATTAAAATTAAAGCCTCAGACTCTAGCACCAGATCTGGTTTTTAATCCCAGCTCTGCCAGTTAATGGCTGCGTAAAATTGGGTGATTATCTGTTTTCATGTTTACAAAGTAAGGCTAGTAATCGAGACCACTCCAATTGGTTATTGAGAGGACCAATGAGCTCATACCTGTACAGAGCTAAAAGCAATTCTTGGCACATAGTGAATGCTCAAAAAATGTTATTTATTATTATTATTTCACTATATTATATTGCTATTAGTCTATTCCATTTATAGAACATTCTCAAAATGACAAAATTATACAGATGGAGACTGTATAATTTTGCCAGGGGTTAGGGATGAAGGGAGGAAGAGAATAACTATGAAGGGGTAGCATGAGGGATTTTTGTGGTGATGGGACAGTTGTGTATCTTGGTTGTGGTGGCCATAAATCTATACAGGAGATAGAATTGCATAGGGCCATACACACATATACATACACACACACGCACACACGAGTACATGTAAAACTGGTGAAATCTGAGTAAGATCTGTGGGTTACACCAACTGCATCACCTTCCTGGCTTTGATATTGTGTTATAGTTAAATAATATGTTACCACTGGGGGAAGCTGGGAGAAGGGTACATGAACTTCTATGTACTACTTTTGTGACTTCCTGTGAATCTACAATTACTTAAAAGTAAAAAGTTTCTTTAGAAAAGATCCTAGAGGGCTTCCCTGGTGGTGCAGTGGTTGCAGTGTCCGCCTGCCGATGCAGGGGACATGGGTTTGTGCCCCGGTCCGGGAAGATCCCACATGCCGTGGAGCGGCTGGGCCCGTGAGCCATGGCCGCTGAGCCTGAGCGTCCGGAGCCTGTGCTCCGCAAAGGGAGAGGCCATGACAACGAGAGACCCGCGTACTGCAAAAAAAAAAAAAAAAAAAAAAAAAAAAAGATCCTAGAACATTGTGAATATTCAATAAATGTTATTTAGTATTATTATTTTGTCATAGCTGTTTTTCAAGTTTCTCTGCATTCAAACATGTATTAACTTCAAAATTAAATATACAGCAATAAATGTTATTTTTAAAAGACTGTGCTTCAGCAACGTTACAAATTGTTAAATATATAGAAACTCTGAGCCCCTTGTGAACTGTTAAGTAGGTTAGAGTTGAAAGGTTTGTAAGCCCCTCTTGAACTGTGAAAATATTAGGAGGCATGAGGAGGGAAGCCCCAGAGCTTGGGTGTGTGAATGTTGGTCTACTGGCTGCAGGAAACACTGGGAACAACAGATGAGAAAGGGCCGGCCTCCAGCAATTAGAACTCCGTGGTCTGGATGCCTGAATTCTATTCCCAGGACACCCCCAGTGAGAGCAATCACCCATCTCTGTCTCCCAGCTACATAAGCTGGAAAAGCCAGAGTCATGGTTTCCAGAAGGGGCCTGGGAGACTGACTGAAACGACAGTCTTTGCATTTAGAGCCAGAAATTGAGGGCCAGGGAGAAGCTTCCTGACCAAGGCCAATGACCTTGAGTCAGCCAGAGCAGTTTGCCCTGGATCTCACTGAGTCAGCCCAGGTCAGCAGGGATTGGCTGATGTCCTCCACCCATAACTTCCCAGGGTCACTGAGGATGACCAGGGGAGCACAGCTTAGGCCCCCCCCGCACCAGGCCCTTGGCATTGAAAGTGAGCGCCAAGGCAGCCAGTCCACACCTGGTACCAGGCACCCAGAGTTCAGGACAATGCTCTGACATAGGGGGTGAACTCCAGGCCATGCCTAGCGGCTTCTCTGTTAACATTAAGTTTGTGATTTTAACACAAAGAGAATTCCAGTTCTGAGATCCTGAACTCTCTTCTTAGCCTGTGTTGTGCAGTCAGAAAAGCTATGCACTAGGGTGCATGAAGACAGCACAGGGATGCAGAATTAATTTTTAACTCATCCGCCGGCACACAAAGGTATTGCCTGCGTGAGCTGAGCCCCCAAACGCAGTCAGAAGGCAAAGGTTCCTTTTCCAGGCCACCGCTTACTCGTCACATGTTCTTTCTGATCCTCAGATTCTTCATCTGCCAAATGGGATTCTTTCTTTCTTAATTGGCAAGATGACAGAGGATTAAGAGAGCTCTTGGAAATGAAAGCTCCTGGCGATCTCTAAACTTAATTGTTCTTATTCATGTCATCTCCTTAGCCCCTGCCTCCTGCCAGGTTCTACTAGGGGTGGGTCTCTTTTGCCTGAGAATTGGTAAATGACCCTCTCCTTTCCAAGGAGAACTGCAAACACAAACTTCAAAGGAATTCCTTTCTGAGTGGAAATTTACACACTCAAGTAGGTCTGGGAAGGAGAGACTTGGGGGCCAGAGGTCCTCAAATCACATCCCACAGACCCCCAGCCAATTCTGTTGGATGGCTTTGCTGAGGTGAAGGAAAGCTATAGGAAGGAAACAGGCACAAAGGCATAAGAGGCCGATTAGAAGAAATAGCCTTGACCCCATTTACACCTTCCTACTTTCCGGGAACCAGTGGCACCTGCGGCCTTAATGACTTGGTCTACCCTGCCACCTTGTGGCTGTTTGCTAGACTGCACTAATAGAACTGCCTCAAACAATCTGGGTGCCAGAAGAGCTATAAACCCAACTGGAACCCTTAATCACACACTCACTCTCTCAGTCCACCATTCAGCAAACCTATACAGATGCTCACAGTGTCCCAGGCTGAGGAAATTCATGCATGGATGGTCTTTAAAGAGTTCCCAGGGTGGGGGAGAGTAGAAGGAGAAAAATGACGTGCTAAGCAGAAGGCGTGGTGTATACAAAGACACTGAAGCCTGGTATGTTTGGGAAATGATGCATTTATCTATGAGTCTGAAAGATAGGGAGCACCAGGTAGGAATAGAGGGAGATGAGGTGTAGTCCCACTCTCAGCAAATGATGTGTGTGAACCCCCAAGAAAAACGAAATGGACACAAGCCGCCCCTGGAATAAGTTCAGGGGTACAGGAGCTGTCCAACCTACACAAAATGAGCCCAGACTCATGTGATCATGCCCTTCTCTCTTGAGATTCATAGCAGACCCGTACTCCTGACTCTTCCCATGATCAAAACCAGTTTCTAAATGGGATAGCACCTTAGAAAAATCGCAAGCTTGAAAGGGACCTTAGAGTCATTTAGGCCAACTCTCCCCCCAAGTCAGCACCACCGCAACTCATCGTGCAGCTCCTGCTTAATCACCTCAGGGACGAGCCCCGGAGCCCGCCCAGAGCCCATTCCGTCCTTAGACAACTATGCGAAAATCCTTCATTCTCTGCCGCTGAGTTCCTCCTTTTTATCATTCTTGGCCCAAGTTTCACTCTCCAAGGGTCGCACTGAATAAGTGACTTGATATAGGAAGATATAAGAAGCAGGCAATCATTTAGGGGCTGTGCTCAGGTCTGTGGAAATAGAAAATCATGGCAGTGATTTTAGTGGAAAGAACACTGACTTGGGTATTGGGAGAGCCGTGTCCGAGTCCTTCTAGAATCTTTGCTTAATGTCACTTGGCTTCCTTTTATATATGGCGAAGGGGCTGGATTAGAGTGGAGATTCTCCCCTCTGGCTGCGTGAGTGTCGCTGGGGAGTGGACAGCAGTACGATTACACGCTGCCTATGGCAGAGAGCCGGATTAGGTCACCACCAGGGTCAGTGCGAACACTCAAGGATGTTTCAAAATACCATTAACTATATAATAGCCTCCTGTTGCTGTTAAGGGGCTTTTATCAAACCTGTAATGGTCTGTATACACATTCTTGGTGAACCCTATTCCATAGAGACCATGGATCTAGATTTTTCTCCCTCCTCCATAACGGAAGTGTGGCTGCTCACTGAGCATAGTTAGTTGGTCCCCTAGCGCTTTTCTGAGGTAAGACCCCACCACCACCACCTCGCATTGATAAGAGAGACACAGCTTGTTAGAGGGAGAACAGAAGGGGCTCTGCCCAACCTCAGCCAAGTGATTTGGCCTCTCATCTTAAAGAGGTCAAGTTAGCCCCCCACCACCAGTGGTTTGTTTTTTTGTGTTTTTTTTGCGGTACGCGGGCCTCTCACTGTTGTGGCCTCTCCCGTTGCGGAGCACAGGCTCCGGACGCGCAGGCTCAGCGGCCATGGCTCACGGGCCCAGCCGCTCCGCGGCATGTGGGATCTTCCCGGACCGGGGCATGAACCCGTGTCCCCTGCATCGGCAGGCGGACTCTCAACCACTGTGCCACCAGGGAAGCCCATGGTTTTTTGTGATGTGACTGAGACCACGGTATAAAGTCCAGTGCCCGGAGTCAAGAAGTCCCTCCAAATCTCAGTTCCCTTCACCTTAGACAGCTGGGAGAAGGCCCAAAGAAGAGGTGAGGGTGGTGCCACTCCTGAGAGCATCTCACCAACCCCCATCCTTGTCATGGGCTGAAATACATCCCTCCCCCCCCGATTCTTCTGTTGAAATCCTAACCCCCAGGACCTCAGAATGTGACCTGATCTGGAAATAGGGTTGTGCAGGTATAATTAGTTAAGATGAGGTTATTGGGGTGGGCCCTACTCCCATTTGATTGGTATCCATATAAAAAGGGGAAATGTGGCCACAGAGACACACACATAGGGAGAACACTGGGTAAAGATGAAGACAGAAATCAAGGTGACACTTCTGCAAGCCAAGGAGTCCCAAGGATGACCAGGAAACCACCGGAACCTGAAGGAGAGGACTGGAATAAGATGCTGCCTCACAGCCCTCAAAAGAAACCAACCCTGCCGACACCTTGATCTCACACTCCTAACCTCCAGAACGGTGGGACACCCTTCTGTTGTCCTGGCCACTCAGTTTGCGGTACTTTGTTAAGGCAGCCCTCGCACAGTTATCCACCTCCAGAGATGGCTCCTATTGGTGACATTGAGGAGGAGAGCTCTTTTCAGACAGAAGGAGGCACTGCGGTCCCACAGAAAGGAGGGAGATGCTTGCCAGCCCCGGGAGTGCTTCCGCCCAGCCCCCAACTCCGCAGGCCAGCTACCTCTGTACTGCCCTGAAAAAGCAGTTTGCCATCCGAGGTCCCTCTGCTCAAAGCCCCCGAATCCTCAGGAACATCATCTTTTAGCCACAATGGTATGTCTCTTTGTGTCTCTTTGTGATTTTACTTCCATATTTGTCCATGTTCCGTCTTCCCAGAGTGACTGCACACTCCCTGGAGGCTAGGGCCATGTTACAAACCACCTGGGAGTCAGGACCTCTTTGATAAAAATTCTGGGTGTGACCTTAGGCATGTCGCCTTTCCCATGGCTTCTGCACCTGTAGACTAGGATCATAATCACAAAGGCCCCTGCAGTCATGCTATTCTGTGATTCTGATTCTAAGCATGCTTGATATTTAACCAACCTGCCTGTTCAAAGTACAAAAGGGAGGAGAGACCCAGGAAACTCATCTCTTAAATGTACTGAGAAGCCAGTCCCTTGGGGTTACATGTGTCAGAATCATTTAATAAAAGGGCAAGACCCCAGGGGCTTAGGGGTAAGATAGTTTTCCATGGGCTCCAAGCCCCACTGAGTGCCCTTCCTAGACTCCAAGACCCTCCTGCTTCAGTGCCTGTCTCTCTAGAAGCCACTTCCTTAGTGATGCTGAGGCTTTCTCCTCCTTCAATGAAGGTGCGTGGCCCTGGATACTATGTCCCGTGCACCCACCAAGGGCTGGGCTGCTGCGTGCCTTTTAGAAGCCTCCTGCCACTGCTTTGAAGGCTAGGAGGAACACGGTCTTTCCATGTGGTTGCAGTATGTTGGATGGACCACTCTTTGTGTCTTCCCTGGGAGGCATCACAGCCTGAACCCAATCTAAGAGTGTTGAAGGGCCTTCCTGATGGCTGACACCTCAACTGGATACCTGTGTAAATTGTGCTCTTTCAGTTCCAGGAAACAGGGACTCACACAGACCAGACCAAGTACGGTGGGTGATATAGGAGTAGAGGTAGAGACCTTACTATGAAGCGGTTATAAAAGGGATGGAATCTTCGAGAAATCTGAAACCAGAATCCCCCAATCAATGGCAAGCTTCCTAGAACCTGGTACTGGAAGGACATTCTAGTTGCAAGCCTTCTCCAGGGACCTCACTGTGGTGCCATTAACGAAACCCAGCTTCTCTCCAGAGGGTCAGCTTCTTTCTGCATCATTTTCCTTCTCTTCCTTATTCCATCTCTCTTAGTGTTTTGCAAAGCATGTCTCTGGTAGAATGTGAGACAATTTCTAGAAGGCATATGAGTGAACATTTTTATTTTGAATACTAACTCTATTTTTATTTATATGGGGGGAACCATATCCTAAAAGTGAGTTGATTTAAAGAAAAATAGTGCATAAATATTCAAGGTATGATGTTACAGCAAAATCATGAAGGTGGATCACAAAGGACTGAAATTAGAGAAACACTGGACTGGCTGGTCATCTTCATATTTCACTACAGATCCCCAGGACATAGGATCTTATGGCCCGACTCATCAACGCCCCCTCTCAGGCAGCTCTTTACCTGCTGTGATAGGCTGCAGGCCTGCCTGTGGGATCCAGCGTCCATCCTTAGACAAATCAGGGGTCAGGGAGGTATGGTATGAAATGTGGCTGCCCGTGGTCTGACTCTTCCTCCAGGGCTGGGGACAAGGCAGTTTCTTTTGGAAAATTCTGTGTACAGGTGTAGTTTGATGTGTTATTATGGGCCCCCGGTTCCATTGTAACTCCTGTGGCACTGCTGCTGTTCTGGAGTTTCTGAGGTTTCCATCCTTCTGTCACCTCTACTCTGAGGAATGGTTGTGAGATTGAATGTGATCATTGATACCAAGGTGTTTTGAAAATCATAAGCACCTCACAAATGCAAGATGTTATTACCACATTTAATAAATATACTACTATGAGTGACAGACAGAGGGATGGGAACCCAGATTCCAAAGGAAATAGCTCATTTTCCCCAAGAAAAGGAAACGATTGAAGTTCTACCAACAAGCAGTTGTGTGAACTCAGATTAGTTGGCCACTTCTTAGCTGTGTAACCTTGGACAAGTCCCTGCCTCAGTTTTCTTATTTCTAAAATGGGAACATTTGTGACTGTGCTTCCTTCCCTCAGGGTGGGGCCAGGGGCAGGAGACTGCCCTCCACTCTCTGCCCCAGGGCACCCTAATTTCTTTATCTCAGTCCCTTCGTGGGTTGAGGACAGATTTGAACTAGGTAATCCTTACCATCCCCCATCCCTTCCAGCTCTTAAATTGATTCTAACCAACCCCCCTCTCCAGGTCCACCTCCAACCACCACTCTGGTCCTTAGAAACCTTTCCTCTAGAAACCCCACAACATAGAGAAAAACATCACCCTGTTTTGTAAGTTATGCATTTGTGAAAATTTGCGTTCATGTCACACTTTTGTAGTAAAAATTTTATATTCCCTTTGCCCTAGCTTATCTGCTTAGAGATGTTTGCCTTTTACTTATTATTGATTGTCAATTGGCTGCAGTTACTCTTTGATCTTCCCTTTTGTTTGAACTTGAATGCCACCCACACTGTCTGCCCCAGCCCCTCTATTAAACAGTAATGATACGTAAACAATCTCAGAGGCCCTTGGGGAGCAAATCGGCCCTGAGGCCAGCCTCCCTCGGGCCTGTGAATTGTCATTCCTGAAGCTGTCTGTTTTGTAAGTTCTTCTGCCAAGTTTCTGTGGGAGCAGAGGGATCATTTTCTCCCTTTTCAAAGAGCAGGGTGAGCTGAGGCCTCGAGCTGGCAAGTCCTTTAAAGTCATTTTCAAAGGAAACCTGAGTTGCAAGGCCATGTGGCTGGCAGAGGGCGGTGTAACTTTCTGAGGCTCTCTCTGGGGCTTTGGGTGGTCAGCCCCTGCAGCCTTCCCAGCACGTGCTCGGAGCCTGCTGCAGAGGCACGGCCAAGGGACACCACTGTCCAGCCAGAGGCCCGAGGGCACAGCAAAGGCTCTGCTTCATGTCCCCACCCCACTGCCACTGCCACCCAGGAACGGGAAGAGGGGAGTGAGGACTTTCTCCTCTGCACTGGTGGCCAGGACCACACTTGTCCTCACCATTCTTACTTCTCATCCATCAAACTTGGTTCTTGAGGTTTTCTGAGGTAAAATAAAACGGGGTGTCAAAGTAAGCCAGGGTGAACTTATGCCTGAATTATGGAATCATAAACAATCTAGTTAATCCAATCCCCTCAGGGGTGGTTGGGAAGGGGACCCAGAGAGGGAATGGTTGTCCCACGTCACACAGGAGGAGGTGGCTGACTTCCAACACAGAGTTCTTGGGACATAGAACACTTCTGCAGGGATGGAGATTGGCTTGGCTCGTATCAATGCATAAAGTTTCTGGGTCTATAGATGTCTGTCCATCACACAGCAGACAGCAAAAAGTCTCCAAAGACCCCAAGGCTGAGGAATGCGTGAGCTGAGGCAGATGCCTCCGTACCGTCCTTGGACCCCAGCAGAGAGAAATTGTTTATGAAGCCAGGAGGTGATGAGCCTTCTCACTTCACAGAAAGGGCAGAATCTCCAAGGCCCAGGGGAGGAAAGGACACATACATTGGTGTCAGAAGGGCTGTAACTGAGGTCATTTATCTAAAGCTCCGCCTAGAGCTCTGAGTGAGAAATAAAGTGAATGAAGCTGGTTAGAACAACTACCAAAAAAAACAAACAGAAAGAGGAGGGAACTGGCCAGAGATAGAGGCGAGAGGTCCATCCAAAACCCCCCACCCGAGCGCTTCATGACCAGAACCTGCAGTCTTCGGTCCAGCCTGTTGCCAGGGGCCAAAGGTGTAGGTCCCTGCCCAGCCAGCAGAAGCAAGCCCCAGCCTCTGCCTTTCTGAGCCCCCGTGGCCAGTGGCGGCTGCCCTCCGTGAGCACCTCCCACCAGGTGAAGAGCTGGGGAAACAGACTCATCCAAGTCTCAATTCCGGCACAAGGAAAAAAATCCCAGAACAAACCGACTTGACTTTTCAACATTTTATTCTTGTATTTGTACAGCTATATTTTACAACTCAGTAATGCAGTTTAGACACAGCCAAACCCTGTCTCCGGAGTAGTTATAACACAAGCATGACGCAGAATGGGATGAGACAAACATTCCCAAAGAGAGCTTAGTTAGTGATAACTCCAAGTCCCTGTGTCTGCCTACACTTCCAAAAGGGATGGTGCGGTCGTTGCCCGCTGAAAACTTCCATGAAAAAAAGGCACCGTAGGACACGTTGTACAGGTATATACAAACCGAAAACTAGAGCAAAACTACACATTTTTCCTTCCGCAGCTTTTTTTGTTCTTTTTTTTTAATACACACTTTGTAAATTGTAAACCTTCACTTGCAAAAAAATACAAATACACGGAGGCATTTTAGACAAAATATTTTCTTACTTATACAGATGCAATACTTAAAATATTCTCTTAAGTGCTCTTTCCCATAAAGATTCTCAGATCCGTGTCTGCCTGCAGATACAAAATCGAGCCTTTAACGCGGTTTTATATTTTTAATATATCTTTTTTAGGTTTATATATATTTATTTTATATATATATATATATTTATATATTTACAACTCTGCCATATATTCCTTCACCTTTGGTTAAAAAAA
>NW_020172364.1:6375170-6396092 GCF_003031525.2 Neophocaena asiaeorientalis asiaeorientalis
ATTTGCACTAGTGGATGAAAGAGGCACTACATCATGGGATGAACATGGTAAAGTGTTACAGTATCCTTTGGGTAGACTCTGAGAAGGGGCTCGAATGGAAAGCATCAACACTCCATGCTTCAGCAGGCTTTGGGGAGCTCCGGGGGCAGGTCAGTGGCAGACACACGGTATTGCACCTTGGTGTTGGTAATGGCACCATGCTTCTGGCGCAAGTGAAGACGCAGCTGGCTTTTGTGACGGAAATGCAGGTTACATTTCTCACACTGGAAGAGAACCAGAGGCAAACTGTTAGTCATCAACTCAAGAAACATGTCATTACTCAAGGACCTTGAGAAGGAGATTCTCCCTTCAAGGGATGGGGCAGCTCTTCCCTCTGGAAGGCCAGTTTGAGAACCCACATGAATTCTGGCTTCTGCTAAGGGACAAGTAAGCTGTGCACAAATGTCCCTTCCTTGCTTTCCAAAGTGTTGGTCATGCTTTTACCCCACTTGAGATGAATTTCCCTGCTTCAGCTCCACAAGTTCAAGTCTAAACCAAAAATGCAGTTCCGATGCAGACTCCCCAAATTTTTAAGGCTTTCCTGAATCCCTCAAGGATGAAAATAATCCCTCTTTCCTTTGACTTCTGTAAGATTTCTAGCCTTGCCATGTAATGCCAGATAGCCTTGCCATCCCATGCATTAGCATCCTTCTCAGGTAGGGAATTCTTTGATGGTGGTGAGCACTTCTTACTAAACTTTATAATCTTCCCAGTTCCTAATAGAATATACCTCAGACAATTATGCAATAAATCTGAACATATTTGGATAAATGGATTAGAATAGTCTGAATTCATAAAAATTCTGGAATCTAAGATATGCTTAAAAAATACAGTGATATTCCTTTAAGTTAGTGTGTACACCTCAGATTAAGCTAACAAGGCATTAGCAAGTAGAGCTGTTTCTTGCTTTGATTCAATGAATGGATGATAATGGTTTTAGTGGGAAAGTTCTTTAAAAATAAAATGGATGACTAAATGTAATGGGGTAACCTGATGCAATCCTGGAACAGAAAAACATTTTAGGTAAAAACTAAGAAAACCCAAATAAAGTATGGACTTCAGTTAATCATAACGTACCAGAATGGGTTCATTAGTTGTGATAAATGTACCCTAGTAGTAAGACGTTAGCAACAGGGGAAAACTGGGTATATATGGGAACTCTCCATACTATCTTTGCAACTTTTCTATAGATCTAAAACTATCCCCTAGGGGCTTCCCTGGTGGCGCAGTGGTTGAGAGTCTGCCTGCCGATGCAGGGGACGTGGGTTCGTGTCCTGGTCCGGGAGGATCCCACATGCCGTGGAGCGGCTGGGCCCGTGAGCCATAGCCGCTGAGCCTGCGCGTCCGGAGCCTGTGCTCCGCAACGGGAGAGGCCGCAACAGTGAGAGGCCCGCGTACCACAAAAGAAAAACAAACACAAAAAACTATCCCCTAATAAAAGTGTAATAAGATATGTTCATATAGAGAATATGTTTTAAAATAAAAATGGAAATATATTTAGAAAAATTAAAAAATTAAATGGGCAGGCAGTGAGTAGAAAGAGCCCCGGTCTTGGGAGACAAGGGCCCCTCATATCTATGGCACCCACTGCTGTGTGTCCTGAGTGCGGCATTTCTCTCTGAGCCTCGGCTTTTCCTTCTGTAAGGGGCTGAGTCAATACACTCTGAAGGTCACTCTTAATTCTGACATTCCTGTGCATCTAAACATCCACAAAATAATTGAAACAGCAAATATGTACTGGACTCTCACTATGGGCCAAGCACTGTTCTGAACACTTCAGGGAATCCATTAATTTAATATGACTCCATGAGGTAGGTGTTATTATCAGGCTAATTTTACAGACGAGGAAATTAAGGTACAGAGAAGATAATTAATTTGCCCAAGAACAAAAGCAAGTAAGAAGATGTTCACTCAAGGATTGATAAACAACTGAATGAAAGTAACCACCTTTTCAGGTTAACATTTGCGATATGCGTTAACGATTTATCCATTCGCCCTGGTGCCCTTCACGACCTAGAGCGATGCCATAAACTCAGCAAAGCCAGCCTCATCTGTAACAGTAGTTTCCACACCTGTAAACCATGGGACTCTTTTTTCAAATTAAATGGAAACTGGAAAGGGAAAGAGACTGCTACTGTCTCATTCCCGTCCTGTCCTGCGGGGTTGCAGAATCTCAATGATTGAAAGAGCACAGTTTGAAAACTGCTCATCTACAGCACCCTCACTATTTCATAGAGAAAGAAAACCGTGGCCCAGTGAGAGCGTCAGGGTTTGCCCACAGCCCTAAAAAGGGTCATTGTCAAAGCTGGAATAAGAACCCAGATATCTCAGCTACCTGGCCAGTATCTTTCCCTTTTACAGCAGAGATCGGCAAACTGTTTCTGTAAAGAGCCAGACAGTAAATATTTTACACTTTGTGGGCCTGATATTCTCTGACACAACTACTCAGTTCTGCATTATAGTGTGAAAGAGGCCAGAGACATACGTAAACAAGTGAGCCTGGCTGTGTGCCAACAAAACCTTATTTGTGGACATTGAAATTTAAATTTTATATAATTTGTATGTCACAAAATATTATTCTTTTGATTTCTTTTTAGCCATTTGAAAGTATAAAAACCATTCTTAGCTCATGGAATTTCAAAAATTAGCCCACAAGCCATAGGTGGCTGAGACCCTGCCCTAGAACACTGTGATTCCAATGGCCCGATCATGGCCTTTCGCTGCTGGTCACCTGCAGTTGCCTTTTCTCTGTTCTTTTCCCTTGTATCACCACATTCTTCTGGTTCTCCTCCTACTCTATTGACTGCCCCTTCTCAAACACCTCAGCTCCTCTGAAGTAGACATGTAGCCCAGTTTAGGGCCGTGCTGAAAGCACTCAATAAGCGATTGTGGAATGAATGAATGACTCCGATATCTATGTATTCACAATTCAGACCTCTTTCCTAAGGCCCGGATCACCTAGCCCAACACCTCCACTTTAAAGATGAGCAAACTAAGACTCAGGCCAAGGTCAAGCTGGTTGTCTTAGGACCATTAGAGTTCAGTGGTCATCCCACTGCGTGCCTGAGATTAGAGCAAACAGTCCTGCGGCCCCAGCCCTCCACCTCCGCACCCGTCCCAGGCCAGCCAGCAGCCATGAGAGGCTAACGTACATGGTAAGGTTTCTCTCCCGTGTGGATTCGCAGGTGGCTCTTCAGAGTCTGAAGGTGCCGGAAACGGGTGCCACAGATTTCACAGGGATAGGGCTTCTCGCCAGTGTGGATGAGCACGTGGGCACGGAGGTGGGCCACCTGCGCAGGAGAGCAAAGAGCGAAGTGAGAGGCTCTGCCAGGGTGGGCTACAGACACGCTGCAGCCTCTCAGCGGCACCCGGGGCTAGGGTCCTTCCCCACGCCCTCTGCTCACCTGGACAAATCTGGCTCCGCACGTTTCGCACTTGTAGGGCTTCTCTCCGGAGTGAATTCGGGTGTGGGTTTTCAGGTTGGCTGGCCGGTTGAACTGGGCCCCGCAGATGTTACAGCGATAGGGCTTCTCACCTGTTACCGAGAGAAGGGGAAGAGGCAAGCCACACTCAGCAGAGGTCTCCACAGTCCCCGGGCCCTGGATTTCAAAGCAAGCTGCCCTTCCTGGGGCCACTTTGGCTTTCCTTCCCTTGGAAGATGTCAGAGAGAGGCGTCAGGGGTTGGCCACCCCTGCCTGCCAGCCCTCTCTTACACACGCACCAGCACACCTCGCCCACGGCCAGGCTCAAGAAGCAGGTGGTGACGTGGAGGGAGGAAAAGGATGCAGGGCGTGGGACAAGGAGGGAGCGAGCTTCCAAGGACCAGCCTTTTCATTGGGATTATCTAACTGTGGGACGTGGACATGTCACTCTCCTTCTCTGGGCCTCAGTTTCCCTCTCTGGAACCCAAGGGGTGAGTTCAGATGACCTGGGAAGGCTCTTCTAGCTCTTCCCTTGGGTAAGACTGATTCAGTCATCAACCCGCTCCCCAGAGAGACACAATCAGGCCGCTCTAGTTTCTCTCCTTGAGAACAAACACGCTTTTCCGCTTGTGGCAACTACAGCTGGATTCCATTTGCAGGAGAGCTGGGGCCCGAGTTGGAGTAGCTGCTCAGACAGAGGAAACCAATAGAAGGGCAGAGCCTTCCTTCATGGAAAGTTTCTGGGATAACAGACCCATTTAAAATACCAGGAGAGAGTCAACTTTGGACAACAATCAGGTTATTAGACGCTACCTGGGAAAGGAATGTGAGTTGATAAGGAACAAGCCCTTAGAGGGAATCAAGAGGCCTTTAGCGTTTTTCTGATTTATAAAAACCGAATCGACTTTGCCCCTCTCAGCCAAAGTTTCTTCCCCTGTGCAGTGGGATTAACACTTCCGACCCCAGCAAAGGTGGAGAAGCAAGACAGAGCCTGTCAGAGGAAAGACAAAGGATGTGGGGAGTGGCTGGGTCACTAAGCAAAGACATGGCGGGGCTAGGCCCGCACTCAGGCCAGGGCAGCACCTGCCCCCTGCCTCACCCCACCGGGCACCAAGGCCCTACACTGCTTTCTCGAGAATGCTCTCCCCGCCCTGCCCCTGGGGAACCCTGGTGAGCTCGGGGGGTGGGGGCAGGGTGTACAGGGCCATACCCGTGTGGACGGTCTTGTGGCTGGCGAGGTTGCCCTTGTAGCGAAAGGAGGCCTGGCAGCGGTCACACTTGTAGGGTTTGTCACTGTGGGTCTGCAGCGTATGCCTCTTGAGGGAGGCCTCCTCAGAAAAGCGGCAGTCACACTCATTGCAGAAAAAGGCCCCGTTCTCTGTCGGAGGTTGGGAGGGGGCACCAGCGTCAGCACCACAAGGAAGGGAGGTAGGGCTCCGAGGCCTCCCCACTCTGGAGCTCCCCCCAGGGCCAAACTGAGCCCCCAGCGCCCTCTCTGCCCACGGTTCACGGGAACCCAGAGCAAAGGGCCTGTGCAGATTCTCTTTTTCTTAGCATTTAGAGTCTCAATCGTGGAGGCGAAAGGAGACAGATTTGAATATTAAGGTATAGGAGGGAAACTCAAACCCCCAGGTATCCACATGGCCTGCGTCAGCTTGAGGAAAGCTTGGCACTTCCTTCTCTCAAGAGCTCTGAGAACTGACTTTCCTTATCAGGTCATAGTTCTACTCACATTCATACACAGAAGCCCTCGGGTAAGACAGCCTCTGTCTGTGTCTCTATCTCCAAAATCAGGATAATAAACCCCTGTCCTGCCTACATCGCAGGATCACGTTGTATAACATAAAGCATCATAGGAATGTAAGATATGAATCAAAGTCAAAGATACTTTGAGGTCATCAAAGGAGGAATTAATGATGACCATGGTCACCCTTGCACCTATCTGGACTTCATGTCTCCCAAACAGTTTGAGATAGGGAGACCAAAGATGATGGTGGAAGTAGAAACACAAGCCCAGAGAGAAGGAACTGGAGTGTAGAGCAAAGGCAAATGGCCACGGGGCCAGGAGGGGACAGTCCCTGCTCTCCCAACTATCGGTCCATGACCCTGTGCCAAGCCTCTGAGTGTAAATAACTAATTTTTTCTTTTGTTTTAACAATTTGGAAATGACACATCATGGCGGTTTACCCCTGAAGAGGCATCACTGGGCTATCCTGCTACAGACAGAGCTGGAGGAAGAGGTAAAAACTGGGGAGGCCAGTCACACACTATCCAGAAACGTCAATTAATAATCAGTTCAACTAATCGAATTCAGCTGACAATAACTGAGTGCCTACCCTGTGCTAGACTCACTAGGCCCGATGGGAAATGCAGGCATGAATAAGGCCGGACGCTTCTCCTTCTGGAACGTACAGCCTAGCAGGGTGAACCAACACGCACACCAATCAGTTTGGGTCCAGTGGGCCTGAGAAGGCTCCGGGAGCTGGTTATAGCCAGCCCCACAGCCAACTTTGCTGGAAGGAAGCTGAAAGGGCTGTGTGGTCCTTCTGTAGTCCCCCAGATTAACTCAAATTCCCCAACCCTTGCTTTGGTCAACCTAGTTCCCTACGAGGTCAAGAGTGGGACTATGGGTTGCTGATTTAAATGCCATTGGACTTCCAACCAGGGGCTTCTCCCAATCAATGACAACAGCGTAAATAAATTGGAAACACAAGGCCTGTGGAGCAGAGGTAGAGGCCAGGGGAGGGAGGGGAAGGAACTCACCACAGCTGGAATCTGAGTACTCAGACTGGGTCTCTCCCAGCTCCTCGGGGAACGTGGGACCAGTGGCATGGAGGCACATCTCTGCATGCTGCGGGGACTGAGAGCCACAGGACGTGCACTTGGGGGCGTGCAGGTAGAGCGGAGAGTGGCTCTCACTGCTGCTGCGTGGGGAGCCGGTCAGTGACCTGCAGGAGGGGGTGGGGAGGAAAGGGCCTCAGCAGCTGGAGCAGGGCAGAGCGCTCTGCCTGGCATTTTTGCATCCCCTCTTCCCTGTGCTCAGGGCAGCCCAGAGGCCACTTGGAATCTGGAGTCACAGAGTTATTTATCCCCGAGCCTACCTCCAAATAGCAGACACATGGAGATCACTGATGGGGGCCACACTGAGCCCAAACTCCACTCCCGGGCCCAGTCTCCTCCCCTCAGTGCTACAGTCCACAGCCTCCCTCGGTCCAAGGCAAGGAAGAGGACTCCCCCCTGCCACAGAGATCGCAGGAGCCTGGGATTCTTGGAATGCTCGTCTACCATGGAGGGGAATTCTCTCTCTCTGTGAAAATATACCGAAGCTCAAGGTCCTTCCTCACTTAGGCCAATTCAATCAATAGGCCTTGGCCCATACCTCCAATGTGTTCAGCATTTCAGGCAAGAGCAGAACACAGCGCCCTGCACCCATCAGAAGTGACCCCAGAACCCTGCCCCGGTAAGCCCCGACCCCAGGTCCGGACTGCCTCTGAAATCACCTGTTGACGATGTTATTGAGCCTGCTGGCCTGTGGGATGGTGGAGTCCTCCACACTGGTGCTGAGCTTGGTTGGGGACTGGAGGTCAAGGGTCTCGGGCTCCATGGGCGGCTGGCAGGCCGCTGGGGCAGTGTAGGCTCGAGGGGAAAGGCGGCCCAGCTCGGCCTGCTCGGGCCCCTCTGGTTTGGCGTTCTGGTTGAGGCTGTTGAGCACGATGAACTTGTACTTCTTCCAGTTGCAGGCTTTGGGGTCAGTGGGGCTTTTGGCCGGAGGGGACCCGGAGGTCTGGAGGATGCAGGCGTTCTTGCTGCTGCAGGACTCCGTGGGTGAGTTGGGTTGGCAGTCGGACTTCTGGGGGCTCTGTGGGCTAACCAGACCCTTCCGGTTCAGGGGTGCATTGGGCGGCTCGAAATGCAGGGCAATCTCATCCTCCGACGAGGGCCTCTCTTCTTCTTTGCCGGCCTTGTCACAGGCGAAGTATGGGGCACTCCGGGCCGAGGGGGCAGCAGGCTTGGGGCCCTCGGCCACACTGTAGTGCATATCACTCCGAGCCTCCTCCAGGGCTGCCTCCTTGGGTGAGTACACGTTGTTGTGGCCCACAGTGGGGGATAGCTCCATGGCCGGCCGACTGTACTCACTGGGGACTGGCCTGGCACTGTCGCAGGGGAGGGTCCGCTCCTTGGGGAAGGGGTTGGCCACAGGCATCCGGGCATCCCACAGCTCCTCGTCGGAGAAGAGGAAGCTGCTGACCGGAAGGTGGCCATACATGGGGTACGAGGCTGGCGGCGTGGACAGGCCATTGTACAGGCTGGGGGCGAAGGCTCTGCTCTCACACCCAGGGGCGCTCCTCAGGGGCAGGCTGTTCTCCACCACCTCCCGGCCCCGATAGGCCATGATGCCTTGGGGCATCAGCATCCGGCTGTTCAGGAAGTCTTCACGGGGAGGCTTCACGGCAGGGACCATCTCTGCTTCACTGCAGGAGCAAAAAGAGAGAAGGCCCCGGCCTCCAGATCAGAACCTTCCAAGTGACACTAGTCTGTGAAACCACATTTGCACTTGAGTCAGTCAGACCTGGGCGATGTGGCTCTGGAGTAGGGAAACACTTGCAGTTACAAGGCAGTTCTGCTAAAAGTCTAGCAATCTAGCCCAGAGAAGGGAAGTGAGTTACCCACACAATCAGTGCCTGTTTAGACGTGATTTTGTATGTTTAAGTCCCATATGTATACATATGCGTGAATCTATAATTACTCAAATGTTATAGAACATAAAGCTATCAGAGTCCTTATCTCATTTCATCCTTACAGAAGGGATGTAGATCAGGAATTACTGTCTCCATTTTACACACCTGGAAACTGAGCTTCAGGGAGGGAAGAACTTATACGATGTTGGTGCCACATGTTTGGAGGGTCTTTGTTATACTGGTGCCCTGTGAAGAAGGGACTCGCTCTATATACTGCCTGGAGCCATGGGGAAGTTTACTTTGGAGAACAGGCAGCACGTACCAGCGTAGGAAGCCCTGGCTCTGCAGCAGCCAGACCTGGTTTCCAGTCCCTGCTGTGCCACTTAGCAGCTCTGTGACCTGGAGCAAGTTACTGAACACTCCAAGCGCTAAGGCCTGACCCAGAGAAAGCATTCATAATGATGATCTTGCCACCATTATCACCCACAGGAGACAAAGAGCTCAAGCTGCGTATACTTGAAGGGACATTATGTGGGTGAAAAATAGGCCAGCTCGGTCTGATCACAGTTAACAGAGCTAGAACCAAGGAGTGAAGGTGAAGGGAGCCAGATTTCAACTCGCTGTAAAGAAGAGCTTTCAAACTATCCAAGGGAGAACTGCATGGCTCTGGGAACACTGAGTTCCTGGCTCCTGGAGATGTTCAAACAGAGGCCGCAAACCTTTCTGTCTGAGAAGGGATGTAATTATCCTGGAGTAGCTGAATCAAACGGTTCTATAGAAGTCAAGCCCAAGTCTCTGTTCCACTTAGCAAAGCTCTTCCCTTCTTTGGCTCTTAGGTTCCTCATCTTTCCGTGATAGTCATGTCTTACCAGCCCTCAGGTAGGGGGCTAGACCCAGTGAGCCCTATTTAATTCAATAAATGTTATCTCTAGTAGGAGCAGGGTGACATAAAAGATGAGTAAAGCAGCCCACAGTCTGGTGGGGGAACTAAGGGGCATATGTAAATAGTTACAGTGGAAGCCTAAAGGAGAACTAAAATATGTATGCAAATAGTGAAAACAGAGGCAAAGTCTAAAAGACAGGCAAAAGGCTTTCAGACACAGCTGAAGAGCTGAGGAAAGAGCAAAGTGATGACTGCACAAACATCTATGAAGAAGCTGGCATCCAGGCGTGGTCTTGCAGGATGGGTGGGAGGAAAGGGTCTATCAAGTGAATGGAAGGAAGCAAGAAGTGGGGATGCACATGGCATATCTAGGTAGCAGGAGTGTGCAAAAGCAGTGGAAAGGTAGGTTGTGGCATATCACAGAGGATTATTTCTTCTGTGTGCGAGCATTATCAATTGTTTCCGACCCTGTCTGATCCCTTCCATCTCTGAGGCTTCCGTCTAGGCAGCAGCTCACCTGGCCTTGATGAACTTCCGGCAAGTGTCCACAACATGCTCCATCTGCAGGTACATAGCTGTGGCCATCACGGCCATGATGTTGCCCTCCCGCAGATTGAGCCGAGATGTGTACATGAAGTCCAGGAGGATGCAGAATCCCTCCGGGTTGATCTCAGGATCCAGGTTGATCACACTGAGGTTGCATTTCAGCTGGTCTGTGAAGATGCTGTAGAACAGGCCACTGTAAGACAAAGAAATGTCTCACTATAACAGACACATAGAAACTGTTATCAATTACAGTCACCACGGACGCTCAGCCCCTCTCCCCTGGACCTAGCTCCAGAGCTTCCATGGCAATTAATAATAGTTGCCATTTATGGAGAATTTACTAAATCCCAGAGAGTCATTACACACTTACATACACTATCCCGTGCTCCTCATAACCTTGCAAGGTAGATTCTATCCTTTTCTCCCTTTACAAATGGGGGAACTAAGATCAAAGAGGTCAAGTGAGGGCTTCCCTGGTGGCGCAGTGGTTGAGAGTCCGCCTGCCGATGCAGGGGACATGGGTTCGTACCCCGGTCCGGGAAGATCCCACATGCCGCAGAGCGGCTGGGCCCGTGAGCCATGGCCGCTGGGCCTGCGCGTCCGGAGCCTGTGAACAAAGTCACAGAACCTGTATTCTTTTGGTCTTAACTGCACAGCTTACCAGAGCTAAACTTAGCACTCATTTGCAGTAACTATTTTGAGTCTATATCTTTGGAATAAGCATTTCTTTTCTTGTTCCATCACATTATCCTTATTTTTTAAATCTTATTGTATTTTTTTAGAAGCAAATTGGGCATTGATGACAAATAAAATGATGCCTACATCTACAGTTTACTGATTTTCTAAAAGTCCGTAGACTATCGCAAGGTCAGTACTCCTAGGAGAGCCAAGTCAGCGTCAAGCCAAGCCTCCAGGTACCATGGTGTCTGGTAGAGGAAAGAGCACTCAGTGAGAGGCCAAAATTCTGGACTGTCATCTGGATTCTACTCTTTCTGAGCGTGTTGCCAGAAGTGAGCTAGACTTCACCCAGTAGTTAGCTAGACAACCTTGGGTAAGAGACTTCACTTCCCCACACCTTGGTTTCCTTCTCTGCAAAGCAGAAACAAGAGTGTCTCCCTTACAGGCCTGTGGCAAGAATGAGAATGTGTAGGGAACAGATTGATGCCTGGCACATAGCAAGCATTCGGTTAGCGTTACCTATTCTTTTTCTCTCTATATAAACCTCTTCACTATTTAAAACAAAGGTGCTTGTTGTAGATGTTGAATAAGTCCACTACTAGCAATCAAGATCCCTGGCTCTACATCAGTTTGCCTATGAATGTCTTCATTTTATCATCTATGAAATGGAGCTAATCGTGCCATCCGTAACACAGGCCACTATGGAGATCCAGGGAGGTGCTGTAACATAAATTGCTCTGAACACTTGAAATACTTGTCAAGTATGAAGAATTAGCCAGCTCACTTTCACCAACTTACATATGCTCGGAAACACCCATAGAAATACAGTCATGGTATAAATAAATACAGTCATAGAAAAAAAAGAGCAAAAGATCTCAAATTAACTTGCTTAAAATATTTTAAAACTCGCTTTCACTTTTCATTTTTTCACTGGTTCACTGAAGTTAGTCTCCATGTTTGCCCAAAACACATCTCTTCCAGAGACAGTATATGATTTCTTCTCCCTGTATCCCCACAGAACGGAAACTCTTTCTTTTCTAAAAGTGTGTTCATTCGTTTGCTTCCTGAGAACCCACTCGGCCAGGCCATGTGCTGGAGATCTGGAGAAAAATGAGATGTGATCCCAAACACAGCCAGCAGCCTCCGTGCTCCACACTGGCAGCCGGCACCATCGCTCCCCTTATATCCATCGTCCACCTTCCACTTCCAGACCCCTCACCTGCAGGCCATGAGGACCGTCTTATGGGCTCGGAACTGCTCCCGGCTCACCACTATGACAACATCCGTCAAGATGTCGCGGCTCCGGAGGCGATTAAGGTTGAGAAGAACGTCACTGGCGTGGCGGGTGAACTGGATACAGCTGTCAGCCGGCGAGGCCATTTTTTTCTTCACCTGAAAGAAAAGGTCAGAATCTTGTTAGTCCTCCAGAACCTGTTTCTTTCTTACCAGGAGTGTGAGAGCAGGTGGCTTAGCCTGCTCCCTTGTGTTTGCTTTTGAACAACTCATGGCACATCTCTGGGCATTACTCTTCATGTCTGTACAATGAGCTAATAATCTTTAACCAACTTGTTAACAGAAAACCCTATTGGGGAAAGAGGAGGGAATGAATATTTGTTGAATGTTTTCTCCACATACCAAACACGCTGCCAGCATTGAGAGGCAGTGAGTATGTGACAGGGGAGAGAAAGCATGCTTTGAAGGTTAGCGCGTGGGCCATACCTTTTGCAGGCTGTGTGACTTGGAGCAAGTTGTTTTACGGTTTCTGGGCTTCAGTTTCCCAAAATGGGAGTAGTAATTCCTATGCGGTTGTAAAACTTAGAGATACGTGCCTGGTCCACAGTAGATTCTCAAAAATCGTAGCTATTCTCATCGGCATCTCATTTCATTATCCCAGCCACCATCTGTCTCTCCCCTGCTAGGCTTCAGGATTGTCTGACTGTATCCTGAGCACCTAGCGCCTTGCTGGTGCATAGTAGGTGGCTAAATTAATGGGAACCGAGAAACGAGTAAGGGAATGAGTGATCGCACAACAGTGTTAAGAGAGTCGAATGCAGGGGCAAAGGGGTGGGGGCTGGGTGTGACGGACAGGCAACCGGCTCTCTTTTATCTCATCTAATGAAGAGTGGCACCATTCACAGAGACACATACATCGGCAAATTAAAAGAAAAGTTTGTCCACAAAATTGTAAAGCATATAATTCAATTTACTTACCCAATGCCTTGATTCACAGTCCAAAATTTTGCTTAAAACCTGCAGGGAAGATAAAAAGCAAACAGAAATTGATTTAATGAATGTAAGATTGTCCACTATAGTCTTATTTTAGGACACACATATTTAGTTTTACTTTGATAGCTGCAGCCTGCCAGCTGGTGCGGTTTTACCACAAGCTAGCAAACATTTTTTCCAGCTCGGCTCTTGCGGAAACAACGGGCATCCAAAGCCATGCGATAATGTTTTTACCCTGAGTACTGGGAATACAATTTCATACATTAATTACATATACATAGACACATTTATTTCCTCTCTCAGAGTAAAAAATGTATGCCATCCAAAGGCCCTTGAGTTTATGGGAAAGAAAAAAATAATGAAAGTGATTCTTTCAATACTAATGAGAATGATCCTTCAGGGGCCTAAAAACTCTGGATGCTTTTCAAAACCTGCTAAAATATTATCTTTCAAGGCCTAGAATGACTCCACAAGGCCAACAGGGTCAACATCTTTGTCCCTATTTCACTGATGACAAAACTGAGACTTGGGTTCAAGTGGCTTGCTCAGGACAAACAGGCAGTATTTCCTGACTAGCTGAAACACTTAAGACGGAATAAGGAATCTGCAGAATACAGCCTGAGATGATATATCTACTCTTCTCCTTTTTTGAAATTTCCCCTCCCATCCCTCTTGGGCCTAAGACCAGATACAGGGCTACAAACTTCCGAGTTTGTGCTTCCCCCTGCTGGTGAAAGATTTAACTGTGAGGTTTAGCTGAGAACAGGACAGGAAGCGCTTAGGAAATATGGACCCTCTCCAAACTGGTTTCTCTAAAACAAAATAATTTAAAGCATAGGTGAAAGACTATCATTTATGATCACATGTGGGCTGCAAAACAAAACAATATTTGAGACCACACCCCCCCCCCCCCCCCATGCCTGACTTTTTTTAAAGTGTAGCCCTTTAAAGTTATCTTCCGGGTAAAGGGGCCCGAGGCCAGGGAGGTCATATTGGGCCACATAAATGGTGAGTGACCTGGCCCTAGATCTTCTGGCTTAAATTCCTGTTCCCTTTCCAAATCAGCCTACGTGCTGTAGAACATGCAAGACAGCACCCTGATGTGGGTGAATCTCATTTTTAAGTTCCTTCCCTCACACAAGCACTTTGCCCCCATTCCAGGCTGCTGAGTCTTACCAAATGAGCACTCTAAAATGAGAGGTTTCCTTGAGTCTGTAACCAAACACTCTGACATTTCTCTGTGGTCCCAAGTGCCAGTCACTCGGTCTCATCGGCTTCAAGGTTAATGTGTGCATGTGAGTGAGTGGGGATGGGGGAAGGAAATGGGGGAAGGGAGAGGATAGAAAAAGACAAAAGAACCTATTTATTTCCTCCTCTCCCCATTCTAACTCAAGATGGGCAAAGAGAGATACACTGAATGGGTCCTAACCAAAGTCCAAGGATGGTCTCCTTGGAAAACGAATGCTGAAGACACATGTGAGGTTTATTTATAAACCTTCCCCTCTTCCCCCGTGGAAGAGATCCCTCAACCCTTCTGGAATACCTAAGGCTGCCCTGGAACAAGCTTCAAACACCATCTTGCCTGTGGATTTCCAGTCACAGACTTTAGGAACCACAGGAAGCCCAGATTTACCATTTCACCTTGACAAGTGGCAATGACTCACTCCAGATGCGGAATGAAACAAACAAACAAAACAATTCCCCTGGGTCCACTGTCAGCCAGGCCCTAGGCTGGGCACTTTCCACTGTAAACCTCTCCGCCTGGCTTGACCAAAAACAAGGCACATACACTAAGGCCCCTGTCCTTATTAAGTCCACTCCTTTCTCAGCTAGCTTCGTCTTCGGAGCCCCACAACTAGTGAGTTATGTGGGTTACAGTGGGTGTGGGCAACGCTGCCACCCTCTAGATGCTGCAGGTGTGGGAGCACTACAGCATCTGGTTTGGTTTTTGGGACCACTCAGCTCTTTCCCATCCATTATTGTGGCTGATAACAATAACAGCCCCCATTTACTCGGAGGCCACTGAGGCTCCAGGGGATGTCTTGCCCAAGATCTCAGAACTAATTCCAAGCAAAGCCCAGGATGAACCCCGTCTCCTAGCTTCGGCCATCCCACCAATGCCAAACGCAAGACTCACTCCACAGAAACTACCAAGAGAGCAGAGCTGTCAAGGAGAAACTGACATCTGCAAGGGCCCAGACGTGGGCTCTCCCCACCCCAGCCAGCCCCAGTCGCGGAAACCACCAAGTGAGAGCTAAACATGGTCTTTTTCAGCCCACACACTTTCCCTTTGGCGCTTTCCCTGTGTATTTTCAATGAGGCACCTTGAGAAGGCAGATCCTTTAAAGGGTTTGAAGAAGAAAAAAAGAGGGAACTCCTCCTCCAAAAAGTCAAAGAGAAAGAAGACAGCATAAAGGAGAGGGAGAGAGACAAGAGGTGAGGAGAGCAAAGCCATCCAATATGAAAGACCCCAGCCTTTCCCTCCCGCCTCCAGAGGCAGCCCCCGTCTCTTGCTCACACACAAGGGCACAAAATCGAGCCGTGCGGCCAGGGCAAGCCCGCGCAGATCCGCAGATTCGCCCACCCCCATCACACCGTACCTGTCTGCCAGGGACCGCCCACCCCCGGGCGTGCTGCCCGCACCGCGGCCCGTCCACCTCGAAGACCCCGCAGGCGCGGCGGACGCCCGTTGGTACCCCGGTGGCAGCCCTTAATTTGGTTACATTCAAAAAAAACTTTTCGTGCACCTCGGTAACGAACATTATGTGTGCCTTTTTTCTTTCTCTTTTTTTTTCCTGTTACGCCGTCAAGGCAGGGGGCAGTGAGGGGAATGGCACAACCCTCTCATTCCCGGAACGCAGTCGATCTCAACTCAGCGGATTTCAAAGAACACTCTCTGCCTATCGCCGGCTCCAACGAGAAGTAACTTTCCAGGAAGCTGCCGGCCCGGACGGCCGCCAGGATCGCAGCCTGCGCCGCGCGGGCCGCCGGGGATTCACCCGGCGAGGTTGCAGGAGGGGGTGGGCGCCCGGGGAGGAGGCTCGCGAGGAATACGGCACACTTTCCCCTAAATACCTCGTTCGCTCCCGGTCCAGAACTCCTACTGTTCACCTAGTTCAACCCTTTCCCCATAACAATTTTATAAATAGGGAAAGTCAGGCACAGCTGGTCTAGAACCCAGGATTTCGAGTCCAATCCCAGGATTATTTCATGACTTCAAGTTGCCGAATTCCGGTGTTTGTTTGCCTGGTGTGTCTTTTTTTTAATCTTTCTTTCTCTCATTTTGCTTGCCCCCCGCCCCTGCCCCTGTTTTAAAGGGAGTGGTTAGGCGAGGCCTCAAGGTAAAAAAGATGGAGTCCCGAGGACTGAGGGTCTCCATCCAGCGCTCCCCAGACGAGTTGGAGGAAAACTAAACAGAAAGCCCCTTCCGCCTACGTTGGCAAGAAGGCGAACCCAGCTCGGCTCGGTTTCCGCCTAAGATCTTTAGAATAGGAGCTGTCAGGCCGAACCCGGCCAGATTTCGGAATTTCCGAATCCGATTTCTCCGAAACCATAGAGAAAAGGTTGGGATTCGGCAGGGCCCTGGGCGCAAACCCTATCGCGTTCATGGGCGCGCTCCAAGGTTGCCTCGCCTTCCCGTGGCCTTTCTCGGAATTAGAATCCCTGGGCGCCATCGCCTAATCGGTCTCAGTATCGGGCTCCGAGGGGCACTTTTGGGGGCCGGGAGGTGGGGAGTAGGGGGCGCGAAAGATGCAACCTGTAAGGCCGCAGTCCACTCCTAAAACTGGCGGGTAGCGTCACAGTGCGCCGCGCATCACATCAGCAGCGGAGGCGGGGTCAGTAAAGACTGGGCCTCTCTGGCTTCATAAAATCCCACTTTCTCATCCCTTCGCCCGGTGGGGTAAAGGTGAAAGCGGAGGCTGAAATTTAATATGGGATGGGATGAGAATCTAGGAAGGGAAGCTAAAATTAAGTAAATGCATTTATTGTAAATTAGGAGGCCAGTGGTTCCGGGACTAGCTCAAACCTAATCATGTTTTACCGCTGCCTAACACTAGAGGGAGCCCTCCATCAAGGCTTAAAACCGACAACTCCTTGTCGCCCCGCCCCTCCTTCCCATTGACCTAGTTTAGACGCAGTCTCCCGATTTGGAGAATGCCTTCCGCCCTCCCCCCTTCAATATCGCGTTCGGGTTTTGGATTATTGGTCATCTAATAACTCCAATAACTCGTTGAGAAATCCAAAGGAGAATTTGGAAGTGCGGAGCACTCTTTAGGGGCAGGGACGGGGGATCTTAATAAGGTTGGAGCTGCCTCAGTGGAACCAGCATCAGGGCTCCTTTCGGAGCGCTCCCTTTCTCCGCAGCGTCTCAGCTAATGAGCTGCTCGGGTCTAGCCATGGTGATCTGGAGGTGGCGGGGTAGGGTCAAACCGCCGAGTTGTTTTTGTTTTGGGGGAGAAACACTCCTCGCGCTCTTGGCTGCGGGGCGGGAGGGTAGGAAGACAGTAGATGAAAGTGAATTTGATAACGCGGTGGCCTCGGCAGTCGCTTTGGGTGACCGAGGAGGTGTTCAGGGACATTATGTCCTGACTTTCATTTCTATCACACTTCCTGCCAACAGCGCTCTTGCAAGCCTGCAAGCTTCTAGGAAATGCAATAAAATAGAGGGATGTGTTTTATCATCAAGATCTGAAGAGGAGCTGCAGAAAGGACGCTCCCCAGGCGCCCAGCTCGTGACAGCCTTCCAGAAAGGGCCGGCAGTCGATGCCAGCCGACCACGAGCAAAGATATTTTGGCCATCCTGGCTGGACCGGGCTCGGCCTTTGCAAAAAGTCTGGCGGGAGAGGGGAGAGGCATGATCTCCCCAGGCAAACAACGCCTTTAAAAATCCGATCTGGACAGAAGTCAGCCAAGGTCTTTATTCACGTTAATGAAGATGGAAGGCACTAACTGTCCTTGGAAAGCGATGAGTCAAACTTGACCGCTCTTCAAACCCGTCCCCAGATTCGTTTCCAACCCGAACAGAGGCGCGTTTCTCCGACGCGGCCTCCAACAGCTCCCGCAGCGGGAGAGGCGGAACTCGATTCCGGCGGACCAGGGCGGTGGAAACAACGGCTTCTCCCGCGGGTGTGCGCGCCTGCGGTCGCTAGGGGCCGCCAGCACTCGGTCGCGCGTTTGCCATCTTAAATTTTGAGCTCCGAGAAAGAAAACTTTGCTGAGAAGCTGTTGTGGATTTCACTCTGCCTGTCCATAGGACCCACACACACACAATTGATTTCTCGCCAAGCCACTAAACAAAGTTTGGAAAGAAGGGGAAGAGAGCTATTTCAGGATCCAAATGTGAGCCTCGGGAGCAGCGAGGTGCAGCTCTGCAAGTCTAGGGACTGGGCTTTAATCACTCCCTAACACACGCACAGCCCCCTCCCAAGAACTGAGACTCCCACCCCTGAGCACTACCGTAGGCTTTTCATGTCTGTGACTGAAAACCTTGGGCCATGCTTTCTAAACAAATTCCTCGGAGACAGCTGGGGAACCCTTTCCAACCTTTTAACCTAAGAGGTTAAAATCATGGCTCCCTCTGACTTCTGCTCCTTTCTCTTAGATAACTCAGAGGGGCGGAGATAAACTCGCCTTTGACTTTAAGTCACTGACCTGGAATTCAGAAGCTTAAAATCTGGTTCCAGTTAGGTCACTAACTCGCCATTAACCCTCTCATCAGGCCTGTTTCCTCAACTGTAAAGCGACATACGTCCTAGAGCCCCTGTGGCATCCCTCCACTATTGACTTTTCCGGGGGAGAGGCCACAGAGACTGGGAAATCGTGTTTTCAGAATCGGGTACTTTTCGGTTCTCTTAGCGGAGACAGATGCCCGTCGCTGAGTGGCTGTGGATGGAGCACGCATCCGCAGGCTTTCTAATTTTTATCCATCGTACCAAAACTTTGGAGGTTGGGTGTCATCCTCATTGGAGGGTACCCTCCCCTCTGTCAGTCCTAGCACCTGGTTGGGATACTTGGGGACCCGTAGGTGACGCGGTCGGTCCACTGCCCTAGGCGGGGAACTCAGCCAGGACCCACCACTAGGTGGCGGACTCAGTCCGTGCGAAAATCGCCGCGCGACCACAGCCTTCCACACCCGACTGCCCCCACCTTTTTGCTGTTGTTGTCTCTTAAGGGAAGGGGGGGGGGGGGCCTCCAGAGGACAAAGCTGGAAAACACTGAATTTACTAGACTGCCTCCATTGGGCAAAGCTGGAAAACACTGAATTTACTAGATGTAATTCCTTCTTCCCGATGCTCAGGCCTCTAGCAACCAAAACATGGTATCTGGAGCTGCGTTCATGTAGTATATACCTTGATTCTTCCAGCCCGAAAGGCTGAATGTATTGGGAAGAGAAAGAAAGGGTACACATGTCTTCAAAAAGCAGAAGGCAGTCGACGGCATTACTAGAGCTTTCTGCCAAACACTGGTCGACCAACAAAACAGTCGGGAATAAACTGATTCCCACGTAGAAAAAGGGTCCTGGAGGCCAAGGGCAGGCTTAACAGCGCTCGGCTAAGCCGGGGATGGGGGAGTGGGGACGAGTTGGTCTTTTGGTGGGGCTCTCGTCTCAGAGTGGGAGACGGGGAGGGTTGGGAAGGGCCGTTCCTGGCTTCCAGTGGGGCGAAGAGAAACCGGCCAGCTTTCCCACAACACAGCACCCTCGCTCGGATCACTGCGGTGGCTTTCCCACTTGTTGCGCAGTGCAGGCAACTGGCACGCGCCACACTACTTTGACTCCCAGAGGACTCCAAACCCGGCTACGGATCAGCCTACCATTGCCCCAGTCCATCCACAAACCTCCCTCCCCGACCCACCCCCGCATACACCATCTTCAACCGCCAGCAAAACTACAGGACTTCCAGTCGCTATGGTTTTTTACACCAAAACATTCCTCCTTGTCTCAATATCAGACAGACAGCAGAATTCGGGTGCCCTGAGAGGTCAAGTCCAAGAGGGAAGGGGGGCTACCTCCGCCAGGAGAACTCCTCTACTTAAAGCCAACCAGGCAAGCCTCCCCGAGAGAGAGAGCGCGCGCGCGCGCGCGCACACACACACACACACACACACACACACTCGAACTACTTCGCCTATTATGACACCATCCTAGCTTTTCTCCCTCCTTTTGAGAGATCAACTACAAAGTCCTTGTTTAAAAAGCTACTTTTATCTCCCCTTCCTAAAGAAAAAAAAAATCCTCAAAAGGTCATTTCACAACATTTTTCAAATATTTGACTTTTGCAAATAGATAGTTTCACCCACCGAGGGGTGGCGCTGCCGCACCACCTCCTCTGAATCGCTAAATTTTTCACAACAAAGTGGGTTGTGAGTGTGGCTACCCGGCAAAGGAGAGAGGGAAGGAAGAATTTTGACATCTAGCCATGGCTACCATTTACTCAACCAATAACTGGAACTCTTTAAGGCTCAGCAAACGACAGCTTAAGAGTCTGGAGTCCCATTCCTGTCAACCAAACACACAATAAAAATGGGACAGGCTTTTCAAGAAAGCAAGGGGTAGAACCCTTCAAAACTGAGCATAGAGGAAATGGCCAATTGTAGAATTCCCACTTCTAGCTGCCTTCTTCAAGTTGCCCGGTTTTTACAAACAGCTACTAGCCTTATTGTCACTATCAACAGACCCTTAAAACCAGTCAGTGCTTGGGCCTGCAGTATTGGAAATCTTCCAAATAGGATATTGGAACCTTCTATTTATAAGTGGGGGGAGGGAGGACTATTTCCCATCTTCAGGTTTCTATTTTGGCCTGAAGACTCAACTACAGTCATTTTAGCAAGGGAATGCCCATCTCCTGGTACTCCCTTTCCATTTCCTCCTCCCCCAGAGACAAATATCTTTTCTCCTTTTAAAAGAAAACACACATATATTTTAAAGCAAGAATGTGATTTCACCTCGTTCCTCTGAGCTCATGTTTGCTACCTCCAGGAATAGCGGGTGGACTAGGGCCAGATGAACTTCAACTTGAGTTGCAGATTTACGAGGCTCTGTTCCAGTGCCAAAGGCTCTTAGTAGTAAATAATGAGCAAAATAGATACCTGTCTCCTGACAGATCCTGCGGGCCCCCCTCTTACTTTTTTTTTTAAAGTTATTTATTAAAACCACACACACCTTGCAAAGAAAAAGGGAAACTGGCAGTCTCTGTAGAGGAAGCCGGTGGCATCGCTCAGAGCCACAAACTGTATTTCTAAACAGCCCTTTCCCTGGTTCCTTCTCTCCTGCCCCACTTTTTTTCTTTTTACTTTTTTTTTTAAGTAAAAAAATGCATCTACTGACATTTTACTTAAAAAAAAAAAAGAAAAAGACTAAAGCATTACAAGATTTACCTCCTGGAAACTATAAACTGAACACAAAATCCATAAAGGATTAAATCAGTTTCCTGCGGGGGGGGGGGGGGGG
>NW_020172364.1:6396113-6399378 GCF_003031525.2 Neophocaena asiaeorientalis asiaeorientalis
TCAGGGACCCAGTAACAGCTCTGGACTTTGAGCACCCACTTTGGGGTCATTCCTTCGGCTCAGCTGTCAGGACCCCCACCACCAAGTCAAACATTTCGAGAAAGTGCACAACATAAAAAGGGTCTTTTTCATGCTTTTTTTTTAATTTGTAGGTTTGTGTACTTGTTTTCCATAGGATAGCTTTTAAAACTCATTATTGCCACACTAGTTCCATTTTTGGCCAGAGTTCCAAGATAATACGGCATCATAAAGGCAACGCAATCCACAGTTCTCAAGACGTTTACCACGGTCACTGCATCCGGCAGCGGGGTGGCCCCTCGCTCCCGCTGCTCCCCAGCGCAGCCGATTTCCGAGGCTCCAACTCCCCACCCACTCCCTCCCCGGGCCGCCGCCGCCGCCGCCTTCCCGCATTCTTACTCCCTCAAGGAGAGCCACAGGTTGCAAATCCAACCAACCTCGCAATCCGTTTTTGCAAAATCACTCACAAAGATCTCCCGTTCGCGCCCGCGCCCCCTTCTCCCGCGCCAGATCCCCCAGCCGGGGCCACAAAGTGCCCTTCTCTCCTCCCGGGTCTCGCACGTAGGACCGCGGGCTGGGGCTGTTTGTTTTTCCCCTGGCCCAGCGCAAGGACCTCGGGAATCTGAAGCCTTGACGCCGGCTACTCTCCGGCCCGCAGTTCTTGTTTGTTTGTTTGTTTTTACAAAGCCTGCACCATGGGAAAAATAAAATTTAGGAAAGCGGGGGAACAGCCATTGGGAGCTAACACCGAGTCACGAAGCGCCCAAAATACAAACACCGCGACCGCCAGAGATCCCGCCACCTTCCCGCTTGGCTGGGCCGTCCTGCGAAGGTTCCCGGAGTCCCCGCACGCTGAACAGCACCGCAGGTGCAAACGCGCACCCCTTTCACACCCACCCCCCAAATCCCCGTCCCGCCACAAGCTTCCTCCCCACGATGGGGTGAGGGAGCGCGCGGGGCTTCCCGACTCTCTAGACTGCAACCAAGAAAGAATAATTTTCAAAGTATTCAACATCCCCGCCCCCAGGCAAGCTAAACCTCCCCCAAAACGCAGGGGAAGGGGACACCAAAACACTCGGATCTCGTTAGGAAGACCACGGCTCTGAAAAGAAAGAGGAGAACCCCATACTTCAACTGGGTTTATGAAAAACAAAAAATAAAAACAAAACGAGGAGTTCGCTTGCATTTTTCCTCCCAAATCTCGGCTCGGAGGTAGGGAATCTAGAGGACCAAGGCCGGTGGAAGGGAGCCAGCGGGGCGAGCGAGCGGGCAGCCTCCCTCCTCGCCTCCCGGAGTGACCAAGAAGGACGTGAGAGGGGAAGGAAGGAGAGGCGAGGGAAAGGAGGAGGGAGGGAGGGAAGGCGAGGCTGGAGCGAGGGAGCAAGGAAGGCAGTTTGCAAGCGAGAAAAGAGGGAAAAAACACAGCCGCACGAATCCAGCGAGATCACAAGCCGTACGCAAGCAGCAGCAGAAAGAGCGAGAGCGCTAGCGCGCGTCCTCTCCGCCGTCTGGGGCCAGACAGCCCCCAGACTTGCCCGAATCACCACCCCGCCAAGCACTGTCTCGTCCTTTCTGCTCCGGCCGCCCCCTAATTCCCCTCCTTCCTCTCCTCCACCTCCTTTTCAAAAACCAAAACAACACAAGGGAGGGTGGCAAAAGCCTCCCCAAACCGGCCAATTCACTCAAAGACAACAAGAATAAAATAGTAAATATATAAAAATCTATATCCTAGAGTGGGAGAGACGTGGGACTAATCTTCGGCATTTATTTTAACACCTGACAGCTACAATAAATAAATATATACATTTACATCAATAGATACACATAGGAAACTTGTAGCCAAAGCATTTGGCAAGAGCGGAAAAAAAAGAATTAAAAGGTAAAATAATGATCATGAGCAGCGGCGGCGGCAGCGGCACCAGCGGCAACAGCGGCGGCGGCGGCGGCAGCAGCAGCAGCAGCGGCGGCAGCAACAGCAATAATCACCTGGTGTCCGGCCTTTCCTAGAAACTTCTTGCATCACCACTTCTAAGAACCCCAGTTCTAAGAATCAACAGAGCTCAATTCTCGGAATTTGAGCTGCGGGCCTTACCACTGCTACGTGGCAGGGGAGGACTCGGTGTCAGCTCTCCGCGACTTTTGCCTGCTTTGGCCCATAAAAAACCCTCAAAGCCACAATATTTTCCCACTGTCCGGCATATTTCGGGTTCCTCACAGGCTGGGCGTCTCGGGTTTGGAGGTTTCGGTGTGAGGCTCGAGGGGCCAGACGGTGGCTCTCCCTCCCCGGCCCCCGGACGATGGTACAGCCTGCTCCGCCACCGTCACGTGGGCGCCCCCTCTGTGACGTCGGCGTCTTTGCTGTAGCAAAGCTCGGCCTCTGGAATTCTGAGAACTAATTTGCTATTCGGTGACATAAGAGGGGGAGTGCGCTTTGCTTTCCCGGGGTCTGGGGCTAATTCCTCCTCTCTTCCCCGTAAACTCAGCTCCTCGAGCTCGACACACAAAAGGGAGCGAGAGGTTCGAACCTTTGGGAAAAGTCTGTTCTATATAGTAGGTTTCGAGGCGAGTAAGAGAAAAAAACAATAAACACCACAGCTCTTTCCAGCTAGAATATTAGGCACCACGAGAAAAATATTTGCCAAGCAGTTTTCGGTGGGTTCATTTGCTTTATTTTTATTTGGGACAGTTTTGTTTTTTGTTTTTTGTTTTCCTTGTTGGTGTGGTGGCTCGGGATTTGGGGTTATTGTATTTTGATGGGTTTCGGATTTTTGCTTCTGATTTTTGCCTTTTGCAACTTTGTGATGTTACGTAAATCATAGGATCCCGCATCGGTTGGATTTTGTTTTGAGTGTTTTTGCCCCAATCTCATCTCTCAAGCGCTTTAAGGAAGATGTGTTATTTTTTAATACTGATACTATTGAAAGAAGCTTGAATTTTTTGTCGTATATGTTACATCCCAACCCCCATTTTTGGGGGGGTGGGGAGGGTGCAATTTTCTTTCTCCCCATGGACTTTTACTGAGAGGACGCTCCCCTGCACTTGAGAGACATGTTCAAAGGATTTGTTTTGGTTTGTTTCTTTCCAGGACAGCAAGTGGTGGGTTTACTCTTTCTGTTATTGTTGACTCTTAGGAAATTTCTTGCTGCGAGAAACGTGTGTGTATGTGGGTGTGTGTATGCGTGTGTTCTACAAAATTCCGTGAGCCAGATACATGTTTGTGTTTTGCTTTTTCTTAAGGTCTTGATTC
>NW_020172364.1:6399412-6577942 GCF_003031525.2 Neophocaena asiaeorientalis asiaeorientalis
GCTCGCTTCAAGGTCGTTGTAAAAAATCTCTCCTGTCTGTGTTTAAAGAGATCAGCCGGAGGGAATTCTAAAGGCCTACCGTGCCAGTATCACAGATACTGCGTGTGTTTAGAACAGACTGTGCTACAACTACAACGCGCTGCACGCAGCACGGTCCTCTTAGCTTTAGAGCTGAGTTTCGAGGAGGAGGAGGAGGAAAAGGGGGAAATCTTTCTTTCTTCCTTACTTCCTTTCTTTTTAAAGGCAAATGCAGTGCAGAATCATTCCACTGTGGGCCTTGGTTTGTTTATTCAGAACTGCCAGTTTCCCTATTTAAATATTGGTTGGGGTTTTTTCCCCTCCTACTCATCCCTGAATGAGGGAGACTCTTGTTTCTTTTATGTCTCTCTCTTAAAAGAACGGTGTGAGGGGAAAATAATATTTCAGATTCCTCAAGTATTAACCCCAAATGTTTGGACCAGAAGCAGCTTTCAAAGGTCAGGCTGTTCTGAGCCTTGGCTATGAGAGTCCTTCAGGCAACTCATTAAATTACAGACGAGTTCTTAAAGGTTCCGCAAAATTTCTGCACACGTTAATTTCCAATAAAGATATCTCCCAAAATAATCTACCTCTCCCAGCCCCAATTTGGGTTTATAGAACTGAGTAGAGCTATGAAAGACTGCTGGCTGTTTCCTGGGATATTTGGGATCTCTTTCCCAGAATGCCATAAGAAGTTCAGATCTATCGCTGAAAATGTTGTTGTCAATGCAGCCCCCTTTTGGAAAAGGCTGTGTTGGGGTTTTTAAAACCAGGAGAGATCCAAAGGGGTCGACTATTTTCACAAGGGCTGGAGCTTAGGAAATATGCATAAGTGTCTGTCCTGTGAAATCTGAATATTTTAATACTTATTGACAGATGAATTACTGCAGTCTCTGCAGAAAAGCCTGTCTTGTGGAGGATTTTTGAAAAATATACACAGGCCTAATGCTGTCACTCTTGTCAAAATGAACATTTTACCCCCAAAGACACATGATATCATCCAGTGCACATCCATTTGGCCGGAAGGGAGACTATCTGTTTTTCTGATTGTCCCCTTCCCCCTCATTTTCAAAGCGTTTTAAAGGAATCCCACTGGATTCAAAATGACACCCCGATTTTGCTGAAGTGATGGTCTTTGTGTATTTGTATGGGTGATAATTTTTCTATCTTTTATGAGTAATAAGAACTTTAGGGTTTCTCAGGTGTCTGTATGGTTTGGAATGTGAATTGTATGGCTCTGCCCTATTACTGATCCTACAATGAGATTACTTTTGTGATTTGGGGTCACTTTTCTTGTCAAAGTTGCTATCCTGCCTCATTGGCTCCCCCCTCCCCCTTAAATACATAGCTTGCCCCTCCCTCGTTCTCTTTGCCACTCCAATCTTAGCCCCATGGGGGCGCTGCAGAGCAAAGGGAAATCTCCCTCAGACAGCAGAACAAACCAGAGCGGGGGCTGGGAATGAATTCACCCTTCTTTAATTCTCTGCGGGGAGCCCTTGGAGGAAGACCCCACCAGGCCTGGTTTGTAGATAATTAATCCTACCGCCAGGGACCGCAAACCTTCTCAGGACGTTATTTCTGGGACCCAGTGCCAGGGTCCCACATTTCTACTTTTTTTTTTTTTTTTTTGCCAAATTGAAGTGTTTACACCGAAAGAAATTAACCAGAACAGGAGACGGTTAAATGAAAAAAAAAAAAAATTATTGAAGCTATTTTAAAGATGAAGATTTACTTTTAGGTAGGTCCCCTTTTCTCTACCGAATGAATGGTGAGGAAAATCGTGTACCCACCCCTCAATCTCTTTTCAATTCCTAGGAAAGTAACTTTATCAGATTTTATACCAGTTGAATTTCTTCCAGAATGCCTTCTCTCATTCTTGATCTCTCCCCAGTAGTAACCAGTTGGCGTCACTTTGTGGACCTCCCTCATTCCAGCAGTGCTAGGATTAAAGAAAGGATTGACTTGAATATATTCAAATTCTTTTAAATCATCCTTAAGAAGCTCTAAAGAGAGATTCCATGTCTGGGGTCTTATGTGTGATTCCTGTGGGCTTGGAGGGGCTGTGTATCAACCAGTCCTATGAGTTAATGGTTTCTGGCTATTAATACTCAGAGTAGAGGACCAGGCCAGCCCCTTTGCCTGGTGTTCCGGGCATAGTAATAGGTTACTAATCACAGGTTCTGGGTAAATAAAAGCTTTGTTACAAAATAAAATAGCTTGGTCTTAATATTACATCTATTTAAGGGAAGGAACAGATTTTGCATCCAGTTCCCCCCAGAGAATCTTCCCCACAATTCAATCATAGCTGAAAAGGACACTATCCTTGGAATGAGCACTGTCCTGTCCTCTTTCTAAGGGGACTCCAAACAGGAAATTGGTTTCACCTGTCAGGAACTTCTGGCACCTTGGTAGATCTTTAAACTATCACATCGCAGAATTACAGATTTTAGAACTGGAAGGAACCGTGAAGATAACCACTCAAGGCTTCTTTCTTTCAGGAGGACAGGATAGCCATCACTGGAGGCGTGTGGGACCCCAGGACACAACTGAAAACGGGTCTTCGTGGTTTGATGGTCCTGTATTAGAAAATCAGGGTGATCTGACTACCTGGGTTTGGAGATGGGCATCTTGTTTTCTGGCAGAATTGAGGAAAGCAAGGATGCTTTGGGCTGTGTGTAAATTGTAAACTGGTTCTCAGAACAGACTCCAAGTCACAGTGAGTATTGAGTTTTGATTGTCATCTGGGCTTGGTTATGCTTGTCACCTGTGCTATGGTACTCAACAGCTACTTTTGATGGGTATGGGAGATCTTATTTACCCATTCGTTTTATTTCAAATCCTTCACTTAGAGCCATTATAAACAAGCTCCTTACATTATCCTTGGAGAAAGAAAGGTGTTTTCTTGGTATGATTTAGAGAAATTGAGCAGAAAGTTTTGAGACATTAAAAAAAAAAAAAAAGATGATTTCCAGCCACTACCTTCAGAAAAACAAGTGTCAACATTTAATTTTGATCCATATGCTGCCTGCTTTTGGCCTGTATTATCCTGAGACCTTTTTTTTTTTTTTTTAGTTTAGAAACCTTTTTGGCCTAGCTCAGAGTTTCCCCCCAAAACACTGATTTTTTTTCCCACACTTTTCTCACTTATTTAAAATGGAAATAAATATCCCTGGAGCTTAAAATAGAGAAGTGATGGGGGGGGGGTGAATAATCATTTGTTTAGAGCACTCTATCACTGTTTTGAATAACAGGGTTTTCACTTCCTATGAAACCTTAGCATGAGGGAAAGCAGCAGCTGGACCAGGAAGGGGATGCAGGGAGGAAAGCACTTGAGTGTTTGTAAACTCAGGGTGGCTGGCCCACCGGGCTGCTGTACTTAGCTGTCTTTACTACCTAAGGCTAGAAGTGGAAAAACTTGATTTGCGTGTTGTGCCTGCATTTTTTTTTCTTCTCCACACCGCCCTCTGTACACCTGACCATGCCGAAGCCTATCTGAAGCCGGCTTGACGGCAGGGAGAGCTGGAGAGCGGAAGAATGTGCTGAGAAAGGGAGTGCTCGGTACTTTTCCATTCACATCTCCACAGTGGCTTTTCTTGTTTATTTCAACCTCCACCAGCGGAACCCTGTCAGCTGCCTGAAATCCGAGTCATTAAACTGTTCCCTGAGGTCAGACCACAGATGCTTGGTGCATGTTTCCTACATGTCGGTGTCTATGTAACATATGTACATACAGAGACACACGCACAAACGTGTAACTCCGCGGGGGCACAGTGTGAGGTAGGGGGGAAAAAACGTAGATTTGCTACCAGAAAACCTTGGTTTCTAATTACCGTTCTGCCTGGAACTCCTTATGGGATGTGGAGCAAAACCACTTGTCAGGACTCAGTTTCCTCAACTGTGAGAAGGAATAACCCAGATGGTTTGCAGCACGTCTATCTGTTCTAAATTCGATACCTTGTGTCTAAATATATATTTATGTAACTTTAAGGTGGAGGGGGGGATGGAAAGGAGCTGAGTGAATGTGTCCCTGGGGTGGGAAAAAGAGTTAAAATGTAAACTTCTAAGTAAAGAAGGCAGTCCCAGAATCTTCACCTCTATCAATTTTTAACCAGTTGTAGACCAAAGTCTGGGATTCTGCTGAGTAGGTCCAAAAGCCAAATGAAGATTTTAAATGTTAAGAGTTGGAAGGGGCCGATTCTAAGACCTTGTACCTTTGATCTCCTGCATTCATAATCGGATGTGACAGTTCCCAAGTGTCTTTTCTGCACTAGAGTTCTTTTTTTTTTTTCCTTCTTCTGTTTTTGGAAACAGTCCTAGTCAGTGATAGGAAGGAGATGACACTTGTAAACTGGGCACACCTTAAGCCGCTGGGCCCCATGTGGATGAAAAAATATGACATAATATTCATATACATACACACACACAAAAGAAGGAGGAAAAAAAAGAAAAAACTAGATAGAGATTCCTGGTAAGAAACTTAGAGGTAGTTCAGCCATCACTGCATTAAAGGCAATTATTTGACGTCAGAGGAAATAACAGATGAGGAGTTTGCCCTTACCAAAAAAAAAAAAAAAAAAAAAAAAAAAAAAAAAGCCTTACTCTACCAGAACAAACTTGAAGGTAACTCTCCACCAATATTTCCTATGCTTCTTTTGTCTCCATTCTTTAAAAAGAAAGGTCTAATGTTTCTCAGGCCTGATTGCCTAGCAAAGCCTTTAACGGACCTCAGCATCTTCAGGACATAATTTAAAGTGTAGCTCCTATTTATTAACAGTGACCTCCCCACCACCACCATCCCTCCTCATAGACCTTCTGGAATATTGATGTCCATGTACAAGGAGAGATGGAGCCAATTACATTCTCTCAATGAAATACTATTGAGAGTTACAATATGCTAGCACTGGGAAGGTCCTTAGCAATTGTCCAATTCCACACGACTGAATTTATATCATCGGAAATTGAGACCCACACAGAATGTACTTGCCACACACACTGGATCAGACTGAGCCAGGTCCAGAATTTTGATGTCCTGGTTCTAAATCCACTATGTTTTTCCATGGTTTATCATGAAAAGAGGACATGGGGTGGGCAGCCCTGCAAAAGAGCCATTTGCTGTGTCCTTACGTTCAGAGAAGGCCTCACATTTAGACTTTTGACATCATCTCCACTGAGGTTCTACATCAGTCTTAGCAGTACACAGACAGGATGGAAAGGAGCAGACCCTCATCCACAAGTTCTCTGTGTGTGTCCCAGGGTAGGACCCAGTGTCAGAGCCACCACAGGCTCCTACGGTACTGTGATTTAATACTGTTAATAAACCTATAATTATCTTATGAATAGTACAGTTGCATTGTAATTGTGTGTATGCTGGTGTTGAAAATGTAAAATTTAATATATTTTTGGCCTAGAAGCAATGATGCTACACTAGCAAAGAGCCCACCTGGTACCAGATCTTGATTTCTGATACTTCTGTGCAGTAATGGAAAACAAGGCTCCTTGGAGAAACGTCTGGTTCTAGATCTAGGACTGGGGCAAGAAGTATTCAAAATTAGAATGGAACATCTTATAGCATCATAAATAAAGAATTGCTGAAAAACAAACAAAAACTACATCGATGGGGCATATTTCAAAGAGACACTGGAGCCACTTGAAGAGCTCCCCATGGGCAAAGCTGGAAGATTTGGAGTAAAAAAAAGAAATCAAGTAATATTAGATTATAATCCAAAGTATAAAAGAAATATCTATGAATCCACACTGATATAAATTATTAAATAAATTAATAAATCAGAGAAAAGAGACAAATCTCCCTTGCAGAAAAATTCCAAATAATTTATGTAGATACACTGCCGACAAGGATGGGGGCAGGGGGTAGTGTATAATTCCTCACTCCTCAAGTGTGAGCTTTGCACAGTGACTTCCTTCCAAAGAGTACGGTATGGGAAGGGAGGAAAGGAGGGAGGGAATCATTTTACATGGAGAAACCTGACAAACACTGCACCAGCCAATTCACCAAGGTGAACATCAGCAATTATAAGCCATGTTGATTGTTATGTACCTTTGATCTGAGGAGATGAAAATGGCTTTTTACCTCTGTGGTCTTCCTCCCATACCCCAGTCTATTTGTGAGAAAAGTCTCAGACAAATTTCAACAGAAAGGCATCCTACAAAAGACGTCACCAGTATTCCACAGAACTATCAAGGAAAGTCTGAGAAATTGCAGCAGCTGGGAGTAACCTCAGAAGATAGGACAACTTAATGTAATGTAGTATCCTGGATGGGATCATGAAACAGAAAAAGATAAGGTAAACCCAGACAAATCTGAATAAATGAGGAGCTTTAGTTTATAATATTGTATCAGGGTTGTTCCATTAGTTGTTACAAATGTACCATAGTAATATAAAATGTTAATAATAATGGGAAACTGGGTATAGGGTTTTTCTCTGCGCTATCTTCTCAATTTTGCTGTTTAAAAAATATTTGGGGAGGGCTATATCTTTATTTATTTATTTTTCAATACCAGAAACCTCCAAAAATGAGCTAGGTCTCTTGAAATCTGAGAGATTTTCTTCCCAGTCAACCATGCCCCCCAGATAGAGTCAGGAAAATGAGGGAACCTGCGTTTATTCTTTTAGTTTACTAAATTGAAAGCAATTTAGCTAATTTCTCTATGTCACCATCTGGACACAGAACTGTGAGGAGAACACTTAGGAAGCACCAAAGGCCAAGTGTTGTCATGGTGGTGGATGACTCAAGGCACCTCATCAATCTGCTCACTCCACATTTCTTTCTGAAAATCCTCCACGGAAACAAGGCCCTGAAAGATCTAGCCATCAGTCCATAATAGACATATAATACTTAGGGATTCATCACTGAGGTTGGGGGAGCCTCAAGACCTTCCTAGAATGTCTGGTATCTCATTGTACAACTCCAAAAGAACTGTGGATCTCATCAGAGTTTAACTCTGGGTCTAGAGAAGAACGCTAACTGGACCCTATAACTCTATGAATTTGTCTTCATTATCTGAATATGACCCCATTACCTAAACTAGAAAAATCCAGAGAGGGAAATGGTTTGCCAAGACCATCCCACAAATTAGTGGTAGAGTTGCTTCCCATCAACCAGTCCACCCTGAATCATTTATTTTGCTGTAGTATTCCCTTTAGTAAACTAAGGACTGCTGTTGCATTGATATACATTATTTCAGAAATACCTCATTCATTTCTAACCACCTGTCAGTTACCAGTGGTGTCCAGTTCCAATGTGAGCTTAAGTGTCTCTTCCTTCTTTCCCTTCACCTTTTCCCACTTGCATCAGCCTCTCTGCCAAGTGGTTATAGATCTTTGAACCAACACTGATATTCACTATGGAGGCTGACATCTAAATTCTTCTTGGTGAAATGAGGTAAGACTGAATGCTGTCATTACTGTCAGCAATCTGTTTGGTTACATGTCTCAAGAATCATAAATGTAGTCATGCCCTGTGACCCAGTAATTCCACTTCTAGGAATCTATCTTCAAGGCATAATTCAACATATAGGGGAAAAAATCTTTGAATGAATATGTGCATTCAAGCATTATATCTAGCAACAAAAAAGTTGGACAACCTACATGTTCCATCATGACTGGGTTGGAGGGAAGGGTATTGGATGGAGAATGGTTAAATATAATACAACTAATTTTTAAAAATTAGAATTGGAAAACACTTATGGTAACAGGTAAAGTGAAAAGCAGTATATATATATGTATGTAGTGTATTTATAACTATACATCTGTATGTAGTATATTTATTTACTATACATAAAAAATAAACTGGTTATAAACAAAAGTACACAATTAACAAAAAACTATTTACATGGGCTGTCTTAGGGTTGTAGGATTATGGATGCTTTTTTCTCCTTTTATTCTTTTCTTTATCGTCCAAACTGTGTAATGTTTATATATTAGTTTGATTTCCATCTATCTCACAAGCACACACTCAAGACACTGAAAAGCCCTAAAGTGAAATCTTTTCAATGCAAGCAATTAGTCCTCTAATTCACAGTTTTGAATGTTTGACCTAAAGTTGAAGCCTCCCACATCTTTAGGGCCTAGAGCAAAAGTGAGAACTGCCCACTCATTCTTGGAGAAGACCTTTCACTCTGGGAGACACTTGTCTCCACACCAACAAAACCTCACCCTTTCTGAGCACATTGACCATAATGAGATTAAATAGATCCTGTAAATCTTTGATCTGTCTCTGCTTGCTGGGTCTTAGTGTACTTATCTTGTTTGTTGGTTATTTCACAGCTTTTGAAAATGTTAAAAGAGTTTCCTGGGGCTTCCCTGGTGGCACAATGTTTAAGAATCCTCCTGCCAGTGCAGGAGACACCGTTTCGAGCCCTGGTCCTGGAAAATCCCACATGGCACGGAGCAACTAGGCCCATGTGCCACAACTACTGAAGGCTGTGTGCCACAACTACTGAAGCCCGTGCGCCTAGAGCCCATGCTCCACAGCAAGAGAAGCCACCGCAATGAGAAGCCTGCACACCACAACAAAGAGTAGCCCTTGCTCGCCGCAACTAGAGAAAGCCCACACACAGCAACAGAGACCCAACACAGCCAAAAATTTTTTTAATTAATTAAAAAAAAAAAAAGGGTTTCTTGGTTACTTTACTGTCTCCATGAGGCCACCCAGGAGATCTCCTGGTAAAAAGACATTCTTTGAGATGCTTCTGGGGCTACAGGAGATTTGGTTTTCATTATTTTTTTTTTTTTTTTTTTTTGCGGTACGCAGGCCTCTCACTGTTGTGGCCTCTCCCGTTGCGGAGCACAGGCTCCGGACGCGCAGGCTCAGCGGCCATGGCTCACGGGCCCAGCCGCTCCGCGGCATGTGGGATCTTCCCGGACCAGGGCACGAACCCGTGTCCCCTGCATCGACAGGCGGACTCTCAACCACTGCGCCACCAGGGAAGCCCGGTTTTCATTCTTATAACATGTTTGACTAGTGAATTCTGAGGAAAACAATTTAAAAATAAGCCCTATCAATGTCGTTTCCTTTAGAGAATCACAAGCTTGTTAGGAACTGAGAGTAGGTGGTTACCATTGTTTGAATCGCTGGTTCTTAGAAAAGGGCATGGGGGTAGATGTCAGGATCTAGGAGGTGAGGTAAGGACCATGGTTCTGTTAAGCCCTCTTCCCTTAAACCACTGATCTAATTCCTCATACTCAGCTCATTCATTCACTCATTCGCACAACACACAGTTCATTGGCAGTCTTTTGTGGGTTAGACACTATTTTCCCTGGATCCTGGGGAAATGAATATAAATACAACAGGGGATTCTGACCCCAGGGGACACACAGTCTACTGAGAAAAAAAAGGCGGAGAATGGTGCAAAAGCTTGCTTTAAGTCATGCAAACGATGGCCCCCTTGCCAGGCCAAACATCCTGAGTTTGAGCCAAACTCTCTGGCCTCCTCCCAGCAGCTGTGTCCTACCTCCTGCTCCAGCACCAGTGTGAGGCACCGACTCCCTCCCTGGGCAGGTTCAGCCTCTGGGTTTTTCATCCAGTGTTGATTAGAACAGGATATAACCCAGCTGCCTCCATGCACCATCCAGTAATACCCAATACCCAATGCAAAGAAAATCCACAAGAGCCTGGAGCACACACAGCCTCACCACCACCATCACCAGGTTGGCTCAGCTTGCAGGCCAGAGCTGGACTGTGATTTTTACAACTTCGAGGGCCTGACAGGTTCTACCGTGAACAGAGAGATCGCCCAGCATCATGCTATTCCAAAGCACACAGCCTCAAGTAGCATCCGCAGCCTGGACTCTAGCTCCCAACACCACCTCTGACAGGATCTAGACACCTAATAGATCCTGAAGCTTACTCAACTAAACCCAAGTTTACCCCAACCCTCTGGGCATCCCAGACCTTTGGATAATAAACTAACAGGTGATATAAACAGATGCCAGCCCTGCACCCAGACCACTTTTCACAGCACCTTATTGCCAAGGCCCAGACTGCCTGAGGGTTGGGCCCATGTGCCAGGAGTTGTAACCATCTCCTTCCTATGGCACATGCATAAAACCACCGGATACAATTTCAGCAATCTTACAATTAGCTGGAAGTCTAGCAGCTTTCAATGTCTCCACATCGAGGTTGCTAAGAAACACCCACCCTTTGGAGGGTGAAATGCCAGCAGAATGCTCAAAAGAAAATGGGACAGAAAAAGATGAATAATATCATTAATAAAGGCTATAATTTGGGAAGGTATATTGAAAAGACTTGACGATGGTGATGGTGAATCAATAAATCAAGCACCTTAGGCCCTCAAACTTCTTTCCAATCCCGTCTCCTGTAAGTTTTCTACCTCAGACTCTTAGCATTCTCCAAGAACCCAGGCACTTACCTCCACTCCACACCCAGGTGTTGAACGCTGCCTTTGGTAGGCTAGAAGCTCCTCAAAGACAAGAGAACTTCATTTTTGTTGTATTGGACTTGCATCCAAAACATGGTGCTCACTTAGGAAATGTCGACTGAATTCAAGTAGGTAGAACTGAAAGAGAATTCAGGGTGAAATCTGATGATCTGGGTTCCAGTTAAAGCTCCACAACTGACTAACTTCTGTGAGTCTCAGTTTCTTGTTCTCTAAAATGGTCATTTCTGTACAGGGACTACATCACAGGATTCCCATGAGAATCAAGTACCATAGAGGGGAAAGTACTTTGGAAATTATAACGCACAGTTCAGAGTGGTCGTTGAATGTGGAGCGATTGGACAAACTAATGAGTGAATCATCACAGAGAAGCAAAGCCATCAGGTTATTCCATAACTGATTTTGTGACTCAGGTTTTATCTGGGGAACAATGTATTTGAAGTGTCCTGCCTTGACTCTGTAACCATCCTTAAAAATGGTTATTTCACTTCCCGAAATATTTTAACCCTTTCAGTACAGGAAGACATAAATTACTGGGGAGGATTCATACTCATCCAAAGAGAATAAAAAAGATCAGAAAGTCTTTATGTCCTTGAAATGCAGAATTGGAAATGAACCATCTCTCAGTAGTGGGAACTGAAATCCAGTATTAGATCCTCCTTTTTGGTACCTTCTTCCTCTTCCTCCTCTTTCTACCTTAGCCCCTCCCTACCCATCCCCTTCACCCAGCTGGAAAAAATCATTTGTTTTGAGCCAACTTTAGTCTTAGAAAAAGGTATAAACAAAGCACAAATTTATCAGGGCTGTTTTCTAGGAGCAACAAGGTGGATTTCTATAAATTTTTTAAGTCTTGAGTTGATGGGTGAGTTACTAAAATAGGGAGGTAGGATAACTTTCTACCAAAGGCCTGATCCAAATGACAGGGGGAACCTTGGGCCAGCTCTGTCCCCTAAGAGAATCTGTGCAGCTCTCTATCCTTCCTACCTCTGCAACAAATGCACAACAGATCTCACGAATGTCGCGGTGAATATAAAAATGGATTAGGAGCAAGTTGGTCTTGATACGGAGGAGGAAAGAAAACATGAGCATGGGTGCTGGAGAGAAGGTAAGGGCTTCACTCTAGTAACAGAACAAGGCAATGGTTAAGATGAAGCCAAAGGGGCCAGGGCATGTATCAAGAAAAAGTTCCTTCAATTGAGACCACATCTGCCCATACTTACCAGTTTTGCCAGCACCAAACCCATGATCAACGGCTCATTTATTTTTGGATTCCTAGAGGTGGGAAGAAGAGAATACTGGATGTATATGGCATTTAAAAAAAAATACAAAAAACCCTCCAACGTGGGAGGGCTGAGATGATGTACAAGGGCAGCCGCCTCCCCTATATGGTTCCTTTTTTTTCCCCTTTCTGCCCTGCCTGTTCCCAACACCTCTCATCCAATCATACCTGTGGAAGCCACATTCCTGCGCAAAGCTAAATCTGTCAGTGAAGGCAGGGGGATGGCGGAGCAAAGCAAAAGAACATAAAGATACTTCCCTTCTCAACTCTGAAAGCTGGGAAGATTCAGTAAGAAAATGGAGGAGTGTTATAAGATTCTAGGGATTTGGAACTGAAAAGGTTGGAGAAACAGAAAATATTCAACTCTATTCCCTTATTTTATCACCTGTTTGGTTGGACTTTTTCAGCATGGAATAAACATATGTTGATATTTTCAGGTCTTATCAATACGCAGGCACAAAAGTTATGAATTGAGCACCTCTGCTAAGTACCAGGCTAGACTTTGCATATACAGAGAACAATTACAGACCTGTCCCTAAAGGAGCTTGTAGTCTAGTGGAAGAGACAAGCATAACACAAGTAAATCCACAGATAAGTATGCATTATAATTATGATAACTGAGAATCAGAAAATAAGTAAGGTGCTGTGAGATGGGGGAAGGACCGAATTTACCTAATGGCTTCTCTATTAAAGTAAACTTTAAGCTGAGATCTGAAAAAGGAGGATGGGTTAGCCAGGCCAAGAGTGCAGAGGAAAGTTTGCTGAGCGGAGGGAACAGAGGTCAACAATCCTAAAGGGGGTAGAACCATGGCATGTTCAGAGACCTGAAAGAGGCCAGCATGGCACAGAGAGAGTGGTAAAGATGGATTTGGAGGGAGAATCAGGAGCTAGACCGTGTAGGTCTTTGTAGACCATGGTCAGAAGTTTAGAGATCATTCTAAGTGTGTTGAGAAGTTATTTAAAGTTTTTAGGCAGGGTGATGCCATGATCTGATTTATATTTTAAGAAAAGCATCCCAGCTATTGCGTGGAAGATGAATTAGAAAGAAGCACGAGAAGATTCTTGAAGAGGCTGTGGTAGGAGTCCCAGGGAGAGATGAAGGTAGCTGGGCCTGGGGAGGTAGCAGTGCAGGTGGTGAGGTAGCAGTGCAGGTGGTGAGGTATGGAAGGTCTGAGACCTACTTTGGTAGTAGAATTGACAAGATTGAAAAAGAGATTGGGTTGAGTAGGAGTGGCTGGTAAAGGAGAGAAGGGTATCAAGAATGAATCCCAAGTTTCCAGTTTATGCAACTGGGTGGATGTGTTTCTATTTACTGAGCTAGAAACACCGCAAAGGAAGAACTTGCAGGGGGGTAATTACTGGCAATCAAGAACTCAGTTTTGAACATGGTATGTTTGAGATGTCTCTGAAGTAGGTGTCCAAGTAGGCAGTTAGATATTTAAGATCTGCTCTCAAAAGAGATGTCTGGTTTGGAGATATCAATTTGGGATTTGTCAGAATAGAGGTAGTATTTGAAGCTAGGAGAAAATATTGGTTTCCATATCAGACCAGGCATTGAAAAATAGAATAGAAAATGGTAAAGGTGGAATGGATCTTAGAAATACTCCAGTCTAAACTCGTTTCTCAACTGATAGCAAAATTGGGAGCTAAAGTGAAGCCATTGGTGGAAATGGAGTTGATAGGAGCCTAGGTCTCCCTTTTGGAAAAGCACTTTTCTTGTTTTGCAATGTCTTGTCAACATTTGACATCAAAATGGGGGAGACTGAGAAATCGCCTATGTGAGACATAATTATACAGGTATGGCTCATGGTGTCATGTCTCTTATTTTATGTATGCTATATGTAAACCACCACGTCCTCATAAGTAATTTGCTCCCCTCTTCCTTTCAGAAACTTGGAACCTTTTCTGCTGGTTCCCTATTTTTGAAAAGATGATGCAGTCATCTCAAATGAGCATACCTGGGCAATTTGCTATCGAGGGGGTCCATGCCTTACAGTGGGGACTGAGCTGCCAAGGGACTTTCCTGTGCAGCTCCATCCTACTCAGTTTAGCACCTGTGGCCCCTGCAATTATTTAGTAACCGGACCATCTCTCCTCCCGAATGTGAGTGCCGGACAGTCAGGAGCTGCTTTTACTTTCCTTGGTATGTATCTTAATCTCGCCCTGGCACCTGTGATAAGTAACTTAGTCATCTAATACATGTTTTGAATTAGGGGGACCCAATAAACTGAAACCTTCCATTGGATTTAATGCACCTTTAGTTATCTTTCCATCCTTCCAAGTAAATACATTTACAGAGCACATGCTATATGTCAGGTACGGTGCTAAAGGTTGCAATTGTGTTCAGTCTTTAAAACGCAGGTATCATGTAACAGTCGCGATCAGCTCTCATCCAGTATATTTAGTCATATTCATCTGTATACTTTGCATACCTTCCATCCAATTCAACAAATATTGTGCATCAGCCATGTGTATAGAGGTAAGAAGGGAAGCCTCTGTCACTCAGGGCTATAAGGTCAGTGCAGGAGAGAGATATACTGGACACTAGCAATGACAAGGGCCATCACTGAGCTACAAACAATATACTTGGTTAAATATGGGAACGTGATTGCTTCAAACTAAGAGGTCTAAAAACGTTTCTTGGAGGGGTGGAGTTTGAACACAATAATAATGTAAAATAATGAAAGTATCCTTGAAATAATCATCAAAGTAATAAATCTCTGAAATAATAAGAGCTAACACATATACGGGACTTAGTACATACTGTTCTAAAGTACTTTACACTTGTGAGCTTATTTTATCCTCACAACAATCTCATAGAATGGGTGGTACTGTTATCCTCACTTTACAGATGGGAAACTGGAGCACAGAAAGTAATTAAGGTCAAACAGCTAGCAAACAGCAGAGATAGGGATTTGAACCCTAGTGATGTAATACTTTGCTCTTTGTCATTAATGTCTCCTGCCTTATGAATGAAGGTTAGAACTTCAACAGCCAGGTTTAGAAGAGGGGGTGTGGGGAGGAGGGCATTTCAGACAGAACGAAGAGCTGAAACAAAAGCACAGAAGATAGGGATACACCTAATAATGCTTTATTTTGCCTAGAAAGCTGTATAGTTTGCAAAGAACTTTCTCAGTCATTCTTTAATGTGCTCCTCCTTGTGACCCTGTGAAGTATTATTCCAATTAGAAAGATGAGGAAATTGGGAGCCAAGATGGGAAGGCACCAGCTGGGCTAGTGAGATGCAGTGTGAAATTCAAAACCCAGTCATTTCACTTCAGACCAGTGCCTTTTCCCATGTTGCAGTGCTAGCAACTAAATATATTCATTGCTCCCGGTTCTGAGCAAGGCTCCAAGCTAGCCTTTTCATATATGTTCTGATTTCATCTCCACAATGGCCCTGAGAGTTAGGTGTTGTTGCATTTCCAAAGAGGAAACAGTTCAATTCTGCCTCTACTTTTTTTTTGAGAATACTAATGATTCCCTATGAGGCACGCTGATTTTCGGGTTCATGCTTTGTCCACCCTTTGGTCCCTGGGAACCCCTGAGGCTGGAGTATTACCTGTGCTTGAGCACAGGCAGCTTCTCTAAAAATGGAAAATCCCGATTCATCTCTTAGCCAAATCCTTCCAGTCACTCCTGCATTTGGCCAACCTTTGCAGTGTGGTGAAAGTCAACATTTAAATATGAAACCCGGCTTGGTTTCCAAAAATTTAATTGCATTATTAAGAATTAGTTGCAACTGGGCATTGTGATTCTCTGAGGGGAAAGGCTGGGAACGAGGCTGACAAAACCCTCAAGGCTGGCCAGCAATTTGGTGCAATTGCTGAAATACTTGATGTAACCTGGGTCCGCACTGGTTGGCGGTACCAGCTGCAACTCAGTGAGTACCCGCTGTGTAGGGCAGAGTTCTAGGCCCTCCAGGAGAAATATAAATTAGTGGCTAGAGAAAAAGATTGGCTGTACCGTGGATCCAGTGACATGTATGTCAAATGCCAAAGAAAACCCATCAGGCAAGAGCTGGTACAAATTCGCAGCCAGTCCCACAGCCTGAGGCAGCAAGGGCTGGATTCCCAAGCATCAGCTTTGTTTGCGCATGTTCAGCCTGGGAATCAGGTAGAGAAGACTCTGTAGTCCTGTTGCCTTCCGGATTTGATTAAGGCTCTTAGGAGGGTCACGACCTCAGCCTCGAAGGGCAACATTGGAAAAAGACAACAAAAACGAGAGATAAGATGACTAAAGCTTTTAGTGCAAAGAGGAGGAAGGATGCATGGAATGAAAACTGGGAAGTTTCCATTTGATTTTCACGGCCACCAATACAGTGAAGGGCCTGGTTTTGAAAGCTGTTGTCAAGCCTTTCAAGAGTCTCCCTGCAAGCCGGATGCCAAGCCAGAGGTCTAAGATGATTTCTCTCTATGCCTCTTGCCTTGGTGTGCTGATTTATAAAAGGGGAAAGCAACTGCTAGCTCACAGGTATTCTTTTGAGGATTAAATGTGGTAGAGCACAGTAAATGGCTCATTAACATAAATGGGTAGAAAATAGGCTGTTTGATATCCTGTCCAACTATCCCAGCCATCTGGTGAACAATGGGAGTAGAGAGTTAGACTCATTTAACAGAAACTTAGAAATCATCTGATCCAACACCTGAATGTGGTAGATGAGAATGGAGAAGGCACCCAAGGTTGCCGAGGAAGTGAGAGGCTGAGTGGGGTTGTAGATGTGGGGAGGAGTGAGATCCTGAGAGCTTTGCTGAGCCCCTTGTGACATAATCTAATTTCATACTGACAGGAGACATAGGCAGGGGTCTTCATTTCATAAGCCAAGACCCAGAGGTTCCAAATGGAAATAGCATCCCTGAGATCAAAGAGCTACTAAGCCAATGAGGGGGGTTCGAAGCCTGGTTGAGTTCAATCCAAAGCCCATGCTTTTGACCGTACACTATCTCGCCGGGTTTTCTGCTTCCTCGCAAAGACCAATTTTTCAAGGTTTCCATAGCACCTTCAGAAAGCAGTGGCGGCTAGGGAGAAGGTTGTTTTTATTTATTTATTTATTTAAAAGTCTGTCTATGAATCACTGTGTAACCCTGCTTTATGCAGCTCAGTTTTACAGTCTAAAATGTCTAAATGCACCAGATGCCCCAGGCCTCTTTCACCCCTAACACTCGAATTGGTGCTTCACACCAAAGAGAAAATGGTTCTCCTTTGCCTCCAAATCACTTCTTTAAAATTGTCTGTATATGTTTCTTATGATTATCTGAGGCCAGTGCAAAGAGATTATCTCCTTTTCCCTACCACTAGCATCCAGTAGGTGCTTAATACACTTTCAGGTGCATAAACTTTTTTTTTTAATCGGGGTATAGTTGTTTTATACTGTTGTGTTAGTTTCTACTGTACAGCGAAGTGGAGTTCCCTGTGCTATACAGCAGGTTCTTATTAGTTATCTATTTTATACATATTAGTATATATATGTCAATCCAAATCGCCCAGTGCATAAACTTTTTTTTTTTTTTTTTTGTGGTATGCGGGCCTCTCACTGTTGTGGCCTCTCCTGCTCCAGAGCACAGGCTCCAGACGCGCAGGCCCAGCAGCCACGGCCCACGGGCCCAGCTGCTCCGCGGCACGCGGGATCCTCCCGGACCGGAGCACGAACCCGCGTTCCCTGCATCGGCAGGCGGACTCTCAACCACTGCGCCACCAGGGAAGCCCAGTGCATAAATTTTTTTTTTGTTTTGTTTTTGTTTTTTGCGGTACGCGGGCCTGTCACTGTTGTGGCCTCTCCCGTTGCGGAGCACAGGCTCCGGACGCGCAGGCTCAGCGGCCATGGCTCACGGGCCCAGCCGCTCCGCGGCATGTGGGATCTTCCCAGACCGGGGCACGAACCTGTGTCCCCTGCATCGGCAGGCGGACTCGCAACCACTGCACCACCAGGGAAGCCCCCCAGTGCATAAACTTTTAAAACAAGCATTCTATCAGCATCCTATGCACTATTACAGGCTTTGTTCTTTTCTTCTTCTTCTTTTTTTTTTTTTGGCATTTCTCTAACCTGTGACTCCAGTATCCATCCATCTGTACATCCATTTTCCATCCAAATGAATTTACATACGTAATGACCAAAATCACACCTATTACGTACATGGTATACATGCACATGGAGATGCCTGCATATATTTAGTGGACATTGATTAAATCCCATATGTGGCAGGTAACAGGCCAGTTGTTGCAGCAGGGTTATAGGTTAAAATCTAGACTGGGTTGTTAACCATCCAAAAAGTTTTTTCTTATACCATTGCTTTAAAAAATTGTTTCTGATGCTTAGAAAGACCAGAGAACATTGCTATAAGCTATATTCTTCTTTTTTTTGGCGGTACGCGGGCCTCTCACTGTTGTGGCCTCTCCCGTTGCGGAGCACAGGCTCCGGACGCGCAGGCTCAGCGGCCATGGCTCACGGGCCCAGCTGCTCCGCGGCATGTGGGATCTTCCCAGACCGGGGCACGAACCCGTGTCCCCTGCATCGGCAGGTTGACTCTCAACCACTGTGCCACCAGGGAAGCCCTAAGCTATATTATTCTTATGCTCTGCTGAAAATTTAGCTCAAAATCCTGATTTCTTCTAAATTGTTACCATATACTGCCATACATAGTACATTCATAGCACAAGGCAGTGGCCTAGAGAAGGGTTTAGATTCACAGGTGGCACATGGACCTTCCTTTTCACTTTTTGAATTCCATTTAACGGCTTAGAGTCTGTTATGTGCCTGGACCCCTGATGTTAGACTTGAGTATTATTCACTTGCCCAAACTCAGGTGACTGAGGCAGCGCTGTTGGTTGCTGAATTAGTTGCATCTAGGTTTCTGAAAAGGCAGCCCGTGGAAAGAGCACAGACTCTTAAAACAAAGCTAGTTTCTTCTGGCTCTGACGCCAAATACCCGTGTGACCCTGGGCAAGTTACTTAACTTCTCTGAGCCTCAGTTTTCTTAGCTCTAAAGAAAGGGAGAATAATACCCAACTTCCAAATGTATGTAAGGATGAAAAGAGAAGTAATTCCCAGAACCTGGTGTACAGGGAATAACAAGCATGTCTCCAAGTTCTTTGGCCTGAGCGAGTGTACCAAATGGAATTGTTATTTACCAATAGCACAGGGGATAAATAGCACCTCATCTGGACACTATCCATGTCTTCAGGAAGGTACATCTTCCAATCCTGCCTTCCATGTCCCTCCCGTACTTGAAAGCCCTGATGAAAGATTTCTGAATTCATCACCAATTTGGAGCCTCCTTTCCCCTTTCCTTGCCACTGGGATAATTTCAGCGACATTCTCATGCATTTCACTAATCCCCTACAATCATCCCGCTTTCAGAGTGTAAAGCACTTTCCCATCCATCACGTCATTTGATCTTCACAACAGCCCCATGAGAACACAAGCCAGTGTTGTTATCCTTCTGTGGCAGATGAGCAAGCAGAGGCTTAAAGAGGTTAAGTGGCTAGTCTAGGGTCACACTTCCAGATTCAGGTCTATGACTCTGAATTCTATCCATGAGCTTTCTATTATACCAAGCAGCCATGGGATTTTTGCTACATACTAAAAGACAGACAATAGGTATCCTGGAAGAAATAAAAACAGGAAGGTATAGACTGACAGAGAACAAGTCCGTTAGTCTGACCTTCCCCATCCCCCCTGGTCCCCACCAGGCCCTCGCCCAGTGTTCTTCTCTCCTGGGCACTCCCTTCTCAGCCTCTGGTCATTCAGGTCCTCCCCATGGTTCAGAGCATCTCTTAAACCCACGCTCCTCCACGAAGCCTTTGGCCAACCACCCACCCACTTTTTAATCTAAAATTTACTGAATGCCAGACTCTGTGCTCTACTGTCTTCTAGTGGGGAGAAACAGACAATAAACTCAAGAGTAAATAGAGTTTATTTTATTACCATAAAAACATTAGTTTTTATGGTAATAAAAGGAAAAAAGCAGAGAAGAGGGTCAGGGCATGTGTGAGGGGTAAGGATGCAAAGTGAGGCAGACTGCTAGTGTAGGCGCACTGAGCAGGTTACACTAGAGGCAGAAAGGAGGCAAGGGAGAGGACCGCTTGGGTATCGGGGTGACAGCAGCAGGCAGAGACTGCAAGCACCACGACCCTGAGCCAGCGTGTGCGCTGGGTGTTTGAGGAACAGCACAGAGGCCGGTGTCTCTGGTGCAGAGTGAAGGAGGCCAGAGCAGTGGGAGAGGAGGACAGAGAGGAAGGGGAAGTACACCGTACACAACCCATTGGGCACTGGAAGAACTTTCTATGACTCCGGATGAGATGGAAAGTCATTGAGGGTTTGGACAGAATCTAAAGTTTATTTTCACAGCAGAGCTTTGGTTGCTCTGTTGAGATGGGCAAGGAGGGAGTATATATACTATTTAGGAGGCGTGATAATAATTCTGGAGAGAGATGATGGTGGCTTGGACTAGGGAATGGTGAGCAGTGTTCAAATTCTGTATATATTTTTAAGGCAGAGCTAATAGTATCACTGATAGTTTGGACGTAGGTCATGGGGAAGGAAGAGTCAAGCACAGCTCCAGGTTCTTTGGCCTGAGCCACTGTGACAAGTGGAATTGCTATTTACCAAGAAGAGAAAGGGTGCAAGTGGAACAAATCTGAAAGAGTCAGGGGAACACTGAGAACTCCAGCTTGGAGGTGTTCAGTCAGAGAAGCCAAATACACAGGCAAAGGACTATGACTGAACAGGCCGCTGGATTTCGGAGTCTGGAGTTCCAGAGAGAAATTGAAGCTGGAGATAGAAATTTAGGAGTTGTCACTCTTCAGATTTTATTAAAACCGTGAAACTGAATAAGATCCCCAGGGAAGTGAGCACAAACAGGAAGAGGTCTGATGGCTGAGCCTTAGGACACGTCCTGGTCAGAGGTTTGGAAGAAGTTTACCAGCCAAGGTGAATGAGGAGTGGTCAGGGAGATAGGGGGAAACCTTGATATCCTTTTTGTGAAGACCTGACAAAACCTGTCTGTCCTCTTCAACTCTTGGCTTATGTTTCTTGGGTGGAGGCAGACTGCAGGCATCTTTAGAGTGAATACACATCACTTCTCCACCCTCCACGGCGCTCAGCATCTAGGAGCCCTTCGGTTAAAACTCAGCTGGTTGTCTTACAGCTGAATCACAAAATGATCAAGCATAAGGGACCCAAGAAATCATCTGGATCTATGATTTCCCAACTGTATTCTTTGGAGCAAGGCAGAGTTCTTTTGTTTCATCATTGGGAAACCTCTCTTTTCCTAGAAGGGCTAATAAAAGCAACAGTGTTCTGGCAATCAAAGGCCTCACCCCTTCCTTCTAAGAAATAGTTGAGCTTTCCATCAGACATCAGACATTTCAGAAAGCTCCAAGGGCTTGGATCTAGTCAAGAAAATCTGCTAGCCAGAGGGGCTAAGGAGCAACATGCAACATACTGTTCTCTGAGAGGCCGGCCTCATTGCAGATTGATTTGAGAAAGGAAGACACCGTCTGCCATATTCCTTCCTCTTAAGACCAGCTGAAGGCCCAGGATCCTAAACAGGAGAGTAGAGATCATCTAGTCCAACCACCTCTTAGAAAGATGAGGAACTTGGGCCTAGAAAGGCCCCAGTTATCTTGTTCAAAATCACATACCAAGTGTGTTGGATCCAAGACTAGACACCAGGTCTCAACTTGAAAATTTCTGCTCAGAAGCAGATTCAACTAAACTCTATGAGCATTTACTATATGCCTGCAAACATGCCAGGTACTTTTACGTGTTATCATTCTTAATCCTCACCACCACCTCTAAGACGGATCTTATTATCCCCCTTTTACTGTTGAGAGCAATGATGCTCAGACAGGAAAGTGACATGTCCAGGGTCACATGGCTGGCATGTTGGAAGAGTAGGATTGGAGGCCACGCCTGTTTGTCTCAGAGTCCAGTGCTCACCCCAGCACATCTGCTACCTTCCTCAGCAGGTCTGTCTCACAAGGTTATGTATTCCCACAGTACGATCGACTGCCCCAGAGACCCTGCCCTCCTACCCATAGGTGACTCCCCTCCAGCTTGGTGTGTTAATGAGTGACTTAACTTTGGGTCCAGAGCGTGGATTCTGAAACCAAACTGCCTGGGCTTGAATCATGACTCTGCCACTTATTAGCTATGCAACCTTGGGCCCTGGAACTCCCCTAAGCCCCAGCTTCCTCATCTACAAAATGGGAACAATGAGGTACTTACCCCCAGGGATTAGGATTAAGTAATAGAATGCGTGTAAATCACTTAGTAATGTCTGATATGTATAGCACATATTCAATAAATATGAAACGTAATAGTCAATGGCTGACTTTTTAAAAACCCTGGAACTGTTTTGAAACATACTGTCCAATGCTTCAAAATTCATTTCTGGTCTTTTTTTTTTCTATTCTTTTTCAAATTCCCCTCTCATTTAGACTGCCACATAACATTAAGCAGAGTTGAAAAAGAATAGAAAAAAAAAATCATTTCTGGAATATGTCTAGGTGGGGAAGCCAGTACCAAAATCCAGACCTGACATGTTTTAGGAGTTCCAACAACACGCTCTGTATCAATTAGGGTTCAACTAGGAAAGAGAAGTGATATGGAATTAGATCTTACACAACTGATACAAGACCCATGTCGTATCATTATGATAAGTCCTAAAAACCTCTTTGAAATATCAATGAAAAAGTAAAAATAGTAAATACGTGGGTGTATGTATAGAAAAATTACTGGAAGGAAATTCATTAAAATGTTCACAGTGGATATTTCTGAGTGATGGGATAATGAGAGGTCTTAGTAAACTATCTTTTATTTGCTTTCTAATTTTGTATACTAAACAGGTATTCAAATCAGAAATTATTTAATTGTTAATATTTATTGTTCATTTCTTTCTTTCTTTACCTAACATCTTTTTTCTCTAAAAAAGCCACAAGATAAAGAATTGGAAACACTTATGATTATAAAGCTAATGATGGAGAAGCGACAAGAAGGAGTTAGAATGGATATGGGATAGGAACGTAGGGCAGATAGTCACTTGAAATTGATTTAATTTAGGAAGTGTAATCCTCTGGATTCTGAGAATCGTGAACAGAAGATATCGTATCCAAGTGAGAGCTTAAAATAAAAAGAAATATCCAGCGTGTTGGTGCCATGAAACAGACACTCAACTGGGATGTCAGTGTGTCTGGGCTGGAGTCCTGGCCCATCTCAGGAACTGACTGCGTCTCACCCTCCCTGTGACTCCCTTTTCCCCTCTCTAAAGTGAGAGCCCTCTGCGTAAGGGGTTTCCTGTCGTGTCTGTGCATTTTATTTGCCAGAGCCTAAGGTCATTGGTAGACGGGCGACTGGGGAGGTTGGGAGGCAGGTGCTGGGTGATCACAGTGAGACCTCTGACTACTGTGGGGGAAAAGGTGCTGTTTCTCCTGCTCACTGTCACCCTGGCAACCCTGAGAAGAGAGAGGCAGACCAAAGGCAAGACAAGAAGTTTGAGGATTTTTTAACATTCTTGGTGAAGCACGTACAGACCAGAATCTGATATTCTAGATAGAGCCAAAGAATGTCAGGCCTGGAAATGTCAAAGACTATGTAGTCCAACCCTTAAGATGGGGACACGAAAACCCACAAAGGCAGATCACTTGTCTAAGACCACACAGAGCCTGGAGAGAAACAGGCTCCTAGCTGAGTGCACTGGTCATCCTACCTTGATTTCTCCAAGGTCCCACCAATGACTGAGGTGAAGATGATGATAATGACTGAGAGAGGAGGACCTTAACCTTGATGGGAACTAGAAACTTTCTTCCATGAGTAGGCACCGTAAATTGTTTAGTTTTCTTCAAGAACCTGATTGCCCACAGCAGCAGACCCAGCTTCTGATCAGTAGTCATCACTTCTCTCTCTAGTATTCCAGAGGTGATCCAGGTGTGATCAGTCTAGACTCTGCTAGACAAAGCTCTTGGGCAGTGCCGACCGGCTCGGAGCGTGCTCTGTAACTGGTGCCTCTCCCTGATAACAGATATGGACCTGCCTAAATTTGCTCCTGGATCTCAACAGAAACCACATAACTGGTCATTGCTCCCAGAAAACCTCCCTACTAGTAAACTTGCACATAGCTGGCGACTCAGCTAAGAAAAGTAATAAGCCAAGAAAAACCAAAAAGAGTATGGTTTTGATATACAGGATTTTATTACTGGCATTAGTCAAGTAATCGTGGGCCGGCCAATTTTCAAAGCAGTCTTAAAAAATAATCCTTTCCCTTGATTCCCAGACACTGTGCAGAGAAAGAAGGATGAGAATATAACCTTTCCAAAGTTCCTTTTTTCTGAGTCATTTTAGTAACTCCACGGACTCAACTCTAGAGTCTAAAGACTTAATCTTAAAAGATCATTTTGTGGGAAGAGGCAGTGAGATGTAATAAAAATCACACTGAGCCTAAAGCCAAAAGAGTGATGATGTTTTGATGCTTCTATCTGCCAGGTGTTCAATCCTGAACAAGGCATTTCATTTTCAGGCCCTGCTTTTCCCAGAAACCTGGGGTAATATTCATACTTTTCCCTTCAAACTCTGTTGTGTTGTCCAGAGGATAAACACAGTGAGTTTAAAACCACTTGAATACTATTGTTTCATTAATTATAGTTTTAGTACAAGTTTTCAACAGCATTAGGCCTCTGCACAAAATGAAATGGGTCTCTGGGTATCAAATGTAGATGCACATTTCTGAATGGATTGGGAAAAGAATGTGGAAGGACAAAAAAAAAAAAAACAGAAAAAAAGAAAAATTCATTCTTTTCCTGGAAAGCTCTGTTGTTTAATCCTATTCTTGGAGTAAAAAATCCTGGCCATGCTGTAGGGAACAGAACACAGCTTCTCTTTGATGTCACCCTCACCCCACAGCCAGTATCACTTCCCTTTTTTCCCCGACAGATTCAAAACCCTCATGTTTGGGCTTCTCTGGTGACCATGATAAACGTTTAAATCCCCTGCGATCATGTATTATAACCTAAACAACCAAAAGGAAGACAGAGAAGGAAGAGGAGAGAGAAGAAAGAAAGAGGTAAGGTTGTATTCTTTGGAAGGAGGATGTTTAGTGAGCCTTATATTTTAGTTTAGAGCCAAATAGTCTTTTTGCAAACAGAGAAGTTTAGTGTAACTCCAGACAGGAGCAGGCAGGAGCAGAAACGTGAGTGCTACTCTCCAGCTAGTGATATTACCACCCATTTGTGATTCCTGAGAGAGAACAGAGGAGCAAGCCAGGACTTAACACCCCACCTGGCATCAGTGAGCATGGACCTGGCCTTTCAGGTACAGTCCTTCTAGGGATGGGGCTCTCTCCTTCATCTTGGGTTCCACCTGAAGTCAGGGCGAGTCCTGCAAAGATTCCGAACACTTCTTGATCCACACAGACCAAGCTGCCATGCCTGCCAGCGTCGGGCTGTACTCCTTCATCCAGCCAGCAAATCAATGCAAACCCAAGATGAGGCATGATGAGAATTAGGGGAGGAAACCTCTCTAGTGGCTCCTTTACCGTGTCATTCTTTAACTCATGAGTCACTCTCCACACCCCACCGTGCACACCAGGACGCAACCGCCTTACCACATCTGGCCAGATGCTACAAATGCTGCCTCCAGAGGCGATGACGGCTCGACATGGTCTTCTCCCCATTGTATTTTAGAGCTTCCTATGCATCGTTTTCAAGTGGTCAGTTCTCCGCTGGAGGGAAAGACAAGCCTGGTACAAGACCAAGCCGGTGATCATTAGCCAGCTCTGTGCCTTGAGCAATGCATGTGTTGTTATACTAATCAGTTGATTGATGCAGGTTTGGTTGGGAAATACTACATTTTAAGGAAGTGCAACCTTTAACTTCTGAGTTGGAACAGGCAGCATGCCAAGGGAAGGAGGACTGGATTAAACTAGAGAACAATTCTCTGAGCCATGGGCATTGAGCTGGGCACAAACCAAGCCGGGTCCCGGGATTCTCGGAGGATCCAGGAAGAAGTGGGCAGGCAGGTAAGGGTCGGGCACCACAGCAAATACCAGCTAGGTGATCTTGCCCCCTCCTGTGTGCCAAGTCCAGGTCTGGGCACGTCAGTTACCTCTGCTGAACTTTTTTGCACACTGCTGCTGTTCCTATTTAATCAAAATTTATAACCCATGGCTCAGAAACCTGGAATATTGGTGTCTTTAGTCTTAAAAGACTCAATTAGCCCCTGTGCCCAGTTGGCCTCTCTCTCTTCCTCAGCAGGGTTGAAAAACTTGTTTCTTTTTTGTTTTAATGTAAAGATAAAACCCATCACCCACATTCCAGAATTAGCCTGATAAGATTAGGTAGGATCAGAAAATCGTAAAATTGTTGGGTTCAGGTCTTATATCTCCAGGCTGGGAACTTTCTGTCTCCCAAGGTGACCCATTCCATGGTTGGTCAGATTTAGAAGTTGGGTGTTTTAAACGTATTTATTGGTTCAATTATAAGGAGGAATTTATCACAGCAAGAGAGCACTCACCAAAGACATTTGGGGCTGTGTGTAGCTTGGTGACCTCAATGGAGGCAAACAGGATCCATGACCACAGACTATACCCCAAATCCCAACTCATATAAGTCCTTGGTCAGCAGAGTGAACAGAAAAATATTGGATGCTGCACACAGTGCCAGGACTAGAGATATATTTACAAACGATAGTCTTAGGTGTTTATGATAAAGTTCGTGTGAAAATCCTTCATTGGTCACAGAGAAAGGAACTTGAACTGATCTCCTTTGACTTTCACTTTTAAGAGAACATGTGAAATCCAGGTCAGTATCATAGTTTTTCAGACACCAGATAGACATTTAATCTTTCCCACCAGCTTAGTAATTTCTATAGGTTTTCTTCCTCTTGAACTGATACCTAGGTCGGAAAATCATAGACTTGGGCGCCTAGTACAGTTTTAGGACTAGAAGATTCCCAGAAGAAATCTTACCTGATTTCTTCATCTTAAAACTAGGAAACTAAGGCCCAGAGAGAGGAAGCAACTGACCCAAAGTCACAGAGCCCTTTTGGGATGGAGTCAGGACTAAATCACTGGTCTCCCTACTCCTAGTAGAGTGCTCTGCTCTTCATTATCAATGGTGATATGCTGAGTATGTACAAAGGGTGATGATCTCTCTAGTGTGCTTTGGGACAGGTGCTACAGAAAGTTTTATGGAATAGAGGAACGAGCGTGCCTCTCCCGTCTCCCCATGTGGCAACCTCGTGGAGGAAGGATTGCTAAAATGCCTTTTAAGATGTCAATACACAAGGACAACAACAAAAATACACTGTGAACACTGTCTAATTGTATCTGCATGCAAATATATCCGAATGGTCCTCATCATAAGACCTACTAGTTACTGTGCATCTACCATGTTCCAAGCACTTTACATAACTTATTAGTTCTAATCCTCCCAAAGACTCTGTGAGGTTAACGTTATTGTTTCTTATATGAATAAACTGAGGCTCAGATGACGCATGGCCAGTGTGGCAGAGTCAAGATTTGGGGCCCAGTCTTCCCGGCTCCAAAGCCTGTGTTGTTTTCACCATAGCCACCACCTTCTCTAGATTATCTCAAACCCACTCCTGTGTCCCACCCACCAACAAGCCCCAAATATTTTCTATTGCTGGTCCTGGTGTGGAATCAAGTTGAGATTTTTTTTTTTAATTCTTTGACGATTCAACTTAGTTATCTCCTCAGGCAGTTTGGGAAGTATCTCCCCTTTCTCTGGTGTGTTCTTTTATTTAAGGCATCTTATAGAAAACAGGGCAAAGTAAGACCCTAGCATCTGGTGGTAAGTTGCAATGTTTGATATGTAAACATAAATAAGTAGAAATAATAACATTCCAAAAAATGTATTCATTAGTCATAAATTTAAAAACTGTTGTTTGTACCAAAACATCTTTATATTAAAAGACTATGAAATATAAAATCAGAGGTTTTTTTTTTTTTTTTTTTTTTGCTGTAGAATTAGGTCCAGCACCTGGTTATAAATTCCTTGCATAAATAAAAAATTTTCTTTAATATATATGTCTTAAAAATATACATTTGTTTTTTTAAATAGAAAAAAAATACAGGGATTAAATTTGCATTTGCCTTAATAAAGAAATATCTACTTTCTAGGTTAGAAGTAACATTTAAATGCCAAAAAAAAGATCATGGATTCTGATAGATACAGTGGTCTGGTAAAGTGAAAGAAGATATAACTGTGTGACTTTGGCAGAGTTATTCTATGCTCCTCTTAAAGTCTTGGGTTAAAGTCCACAAACATGGAACATCACAGTCCTCTTGGAGCTCTGCTGCAGAGGACGACTGTATGGCAGTTTAAAGAAGCCAGCCCCGGGCCAACAAGAGTACTGTCTTCTTAGGAATGAAGTAGTTATAAGGTGCAAGATGTAGGATTTATACTCCTATTTCATACCCAAGTGCAAGGTAAGCATCCTCTCTTCCTTCTAAAATTCACTAGGGATTCTTCAGTTCAAATACACAAACAATTAGAATCAATGATAGAAGTATGATAAAAATAGCTAACCCTAAGTGAATGCTTCTTATAAGCCAGGCACTGTTCTATGCCCTTTTCAGGTATTAGCTTTTTGGTCTTCACAACAACTCAGTGAAAAAGGGGTTGTGATTATCTACTTTCCTAAATGCCCTAATTTGTAGAGCTGCTATATGAGGGAGTCTTTGTTCAGAGTGCAAGAGGCTGGGATCTCCCACCACAGCGCTGCCATGCCTGCAGCCCTGGCCAGTGAGTGGGTCCTCCACTCTTCAGTCACTAGCCCAAGCAGCAAGGGTGAAGTCGACTGTGGTAAGTGTTTGTTCAGGATCTTCGTGGTTTCAGCCGCCTGGATGCCACCATCTTCCTTACCAGACAGAGCTTCCTATTTTGATGGGCGAGTCGTCAGTCACTCTTCATGATCTTCAGCTGTATTTCCTCTTTAAGGGGAGGCTCTTGCTCCTTCAGCACTAGGCTTACCTCACTTTTCATCTCGGAATGTTTTGTTGGTCATTCCCTGAGCTTGAGTTATCTTTACTCTGCCAATGTCTGCTCTTATTCAGACTTGAAAAACTCCAGTCAATTTTCATCTTACCAAAACGTTAGCACCCACAGGGGAACCCCCTGTTTCCTTATTTGCAAAATGAGGGAAATACCAGTATCAACATCCTCACTTAGCTGTGAGCATTAAAAGAGATCACACACATTAAGTGCTCAGTAAATCTTAGCCATTAGCTATTATCATTTCCCTGGTAAGTGAAACGAAGAGGAATTAGACATAACCCTTCTCAAGGAGCCGACAAATTCATGGGAATATACATTTTTAGAATATGAGGTACAAATAAAAATGCTAGGGATGCTCAGATTAAGTAGAGGTGGTTTACAAGCAGGGAAAATCAGAGACAGCAGCATTCCTGGAGAAGGCTGCATTTGGGCAGGTTTGGATACGCAGACGTGTAGGGGAAGGGCATGCCAGGTGGTGGAAATAGCCCAACAAGTAAATGGAAGTATTAAAGAACAAGCCCATATTCTGGGCTCCTGAGTCAATGGGCAATTAATTTGATCAACTACAAGAGACATAAGGGGGATAGGGAAAGAGGCAATGGTAGTAAAAAGGATCTTGAGAACCAGTGAGTGAGTTTGGGTTCCATTCTATGTCAACTGGGTGTGTATCCATGGTTTTACGTGCATCATTCACTAGTTTTTTCGTTTTCGACTGTGGATGGGTATGGTCATCTGTATTCAAAACTTTTTAGATTTTAAGTTATTTATGCCTTCCTGTTTGGGAAATTTGATCACCTCCCAATGTGCTTTAAGGTCCTTCATATCACCTGAGTGACTCAGTAGTGCTGTGAAGTCAACCACATGGGGAGATGGGGAAACTCACATGGACAGGTAAGATAACCTGTCTGTGGCTAGTACTTGGATGGACTGGGATATGAATGTCATGGCTGCTAATTGCAAGACTTTCTGTTTTCTGAGGTGGGGAAGTGCAAATATACTGCAAGATGGAAGCCAAGGCCATGTTGCCTGAGTGGCAGAGAAGAGACATTTTGGTGACAGGGCCCTCCAGCTGGGGATTGTCTCTGCTGCCACTGGCTGCTTTCTTTAGCTGTGATTTGCAGCAGTAAATGCTACGCAGAGTGAAATCAGCTATAGATATTTCCCTTCTCTCCTGGCTTGGCCTGGTGGGTATGTCCCCTCTGGCCTCATCCCAAGTTTCTTAAAGGGCTTCAAAAGAAATAGGTATTGACTGAACTCTGGGGTTATTTTTAATGGAAATCCAGTCCCTCATTCCTCCTGTCCTCCACAGAAGAGTCGGGCTGTTAATCTGAACCTTCGGGAATCAGAGCCCAGTTTGCTTTATTTAGCTTTCAGGGCATTGGATTTTTTTCTTTTTTTCTTTTGCAAAGACCTCAAAGTTCCACTGAAGATAAAAGTATCCTATGTCTCAACGTCTTGACCAATTTAAATAACTCACCCTCTTCTCCAAATCCTATCCTCATATTTCACAAAGTTGGACATTCTCCCTTATGTCTTTTCTTAAGCAGTTGCATAAAAAGGCAGTTTGGGTAAGAACCAACCTATAAGCCTACCCCAGAGGCAATTTACTTAAGTAGTACATATACACACACAAAATAATTTCAGTGCATTTATCTAACAATTTATCCAGGAGTTTGTGAGGTCCAAGGAGGAGGCTCTGTGACTAAGGGTTCTCTGTTCCCTAGACTTGAACACTTGTCCTTGCACATAATAAGTGCTCGGTCATTTGTCGATGTTAGTCATTTGTCAGTTAGTAAGCATGCAAGTGTCTCTCCACATGAAGAAGTGCAGAGGGACAACTTGTGGTCAACCACAGTGATTTTCTTTAGCTAGAATTTTCTTATGCTTTTTTGCCTGTTTCCCATCCCTCTGACACACACACACACACACACGTACACACAAGTTCACTAGTTATGTTTTAACATTGTGCCTGTGTTCTATTGTGCCAGAGACCTTGATTGGGAGTCACTCAAGACATTTGAAAAGTGTTATTTCGACAGATGTAGTGTAAATTATATCAAATACACTGTGTATATGTCTAAAAAGTTGTCTTTTTACTTAAGAGTTGTGTGACCTTTGTCATGTTACTTAGATGCAGATCTATAAGATGCAGATAATAATGGTACCTACCTTTTGATAATTAAATGAGGTGTTAGAGAATAGAGTATTTAGTCCAGTCTTTGGCACCTAGCATGTGCTCAATAAACATCTGTTAGGATGACAACAGTGATTTTTTGTCTAGATAAACATCTTGGCACAGTGATATGCATTTATAAGCAATAAGCCAACTTCCTCTTTTTTGGTAAGATGTCAGATAAAAATCCAATAAAAGATTTTAATTATTCATGCACTTATTAGCTATAGACTACCCATTTAATCAACATATTTGAGAAGGCTTACAGTAAAACAGTGTAAACAATATCATCATTAACATTTGGATTAGGAAAAGCATGAATCATTTATTAAAACAAAATAGTTATATAGTCCTTTATTGACTTCCTAATGCTTTTTCAAACATTATCTGTTCTAATTCTTAATTTTCACAACTCTTATTAGGGAGGCATTATTACTTAACCTATATGATGGGGAGTAATGTGACTTGCTCTAGTCCTCACTGTTTAGTATTTGGTTTAGGGACTCAGAAATGTCCAAGAGTCCAAGATCCCAGAACCACCCTCCCCAGTAGAAGAGCTAGGAGGCCTTAGTTTGAACTGAAACCCCTGACCAGGGCTGTACTCAGAAGATGTGTGGTTGGATGAATGAACACATCCCCAAGTATAACTCCTAAAGTCAAATGCCATAAAACTGGCATAAAACCCTACCCTGGTTTCACTCTCTTGGTGAAAGATAGGACTCAAGTGAAACTGTTTACCTAGACATGTCCACTCATCCTTTCAGGAATCAGCCTAAGGAACACAGGTAATGGCATTTAGTCATCTATTGAGTGGTTTGCATGGAGTCCTATTTACTTTGAGGAATTCTCACACTCTTTATTTCATGCCGTGAGGTGGTAAAGCAGGAATTGTTTGTGACTCACATTTTGCAGAAGAGAAGACTATGGTCTGGGGAAGTTGAGCTCACCCAGGGTGGAGCGGCTGAGCCCAGACTTGAAATCACCCACTGAGGCTCTGGGCCCTTTTCCCAGTGCCCTTTCCCTGTGTGTATCTCTCCCGCCTCCCACAGTCTCAGCCACGCAGGAATACTGCCTGCCTGAGCCCCAGCCATTGATGGTGTTAACACTGGTAGAATCAAGATAATATGACGGTCTTACGATCTACAGGCAGATCTCCACATCAGTACAGCTACTGTCGCGTGACACAGCAACATAGCACCTCTGTCTGTAAAATTAAGTTCCCCAGGAGGGAAGGAAAACACTGGTCACTTGTATATACGCTACACCTTGGTAGAATTGGCCTCATGGTGGGTGAGAGAGTCAAACTTCTGCATTTTCAAGTCTCCTGAACTTTATCTAGTTGACCACTAGCTCAGCCCTTTTACAGTGCCCTGAAATTTTCCATGCTTGGCAATGATCTCAGAGAGACTTTTGACAGTTTTTGTGGTCATTGTTTTTATATCTGAGAAAAAAAAATTTTCCTGATTCGAATTATTCTGTACACATTGCCCAATAAAATAAAGTCAATATACAAAATACATACAAAATATGTAAAAAACTACTCACTCTGAATATTCATTTAATACATATTTATTGAACACTGACTATATGCCACACTCACTTCTAAGTGCTAAAGATACAAGAGTGAATGAACATAACAGACAAAATCTCTGAACTCACAGAGCCTACAGTCTAGTGGGAAGAAACAGGCAAGAAAGACACGAAAAGGAAATATAACAGGGATGCTACATGCTATGCAGAACACGTTAGGGATGGGAGATACAGGGCATGGATGTACTGTTTAGTGGAGGTGAGATCTGAGCCAAGGCCTGAAGTAAGGAGTGCATCCTGTTGCCATCTAGGGGAAGAGTGTTCCCGGAGGAGGAAACATCATCGGAACGGGTCTTACAGCTGGAGGCTGCTTGGGTGTCCTGGGAACAGCAAGGACGCCAGGGTAGCTGGAACAAAGTCCCTAAGGGGAAAGGGGTAGGAATTGAGGTCTGACAGGCAGCAGGTGAGCCTGTTGGGTCTGGCGGGCCCTGAATGGGACCATGGCTCTGACTCTGAGTGAGACAGGAAGTCACTGGAGCATTCTGAGCAGAGGTGTCACACGATCTGACTTGGGTTTCAAATGGATGACCCTGGATGCTATGTGGAAAGTAGACTTGGGAGGTGGGTACAGTGAGGAGAAGAGAGGTGGATGGATAGCCTATTCCAAGAGTTTAAGCCTAAAATTATTGTGGCTTGGACCACAACAGTCCATACTCTTGGCCCCAAATAAAGGAAATCTCTGGGCCAAATTTAAGGCTGATTTATCTTTAAAGGCTTGAACTATGGGAGAGAGTTCAGGAAAATTTAAACACAATGTAAAGTTATGTGACTGTTTCTACCTCTCTAGGGTAATACAAATAAGTATTATCTTTGGTGAGTAAATATATAGGCAACTTCCCCTTCCAACTTTGGAAAATAAAGTAACATTCCATATTACTTCTCGTGGTTCTTCTATGACTTGAATCATGAAATGGGTTGTGAGCTGAATAATTTAACCAGTTGTTAAGTGATAAAAGAAGCAAAAGAAAATAATTGTCAGGACTCTACAGAAGTTAATGGTAGAGTATGTTGCAATCAGAAAAGTTGAAGTTCTCTCAGAAATGTAAATATTGTTATCTGAACACGTGATAGAGGCACAAGTCACCAGATGTGGAGGAGATCCCACTTTGTCCATGAAGAAACCGAGACTCAGGAGGGAGGTAAACTGTCCAAGTTACACAAAAGTTAGTAAGTTTGGTCCAGAACTTGATTCTCACTCCAGCCTGATGCCTAATCCATAAAACGTTTTCCTTATGAATATACTTTGTCGCTAATGCGTTAGAGGGGTTGAAGCATCATTCACGGCTCCTCCTATTAAGAACCCCAGTCTTCTCTGTTTCTCACACACCTGACAAGAACCGGCTCCATCCGCATCGTCCTGACCATACCGTCTTGGTTCCTTCATCTCCTCTCTCCCTGTCTCACACTCTATCCTCACATAACCCCATGGGGATTAGCTGTCTTCTGCTCTGTTTTACTTGGGGAATCTGCCTGCCTGGCTTGTACACTCTCACTCCACAGAGAGGGAGAAGCTAAGCAGATGATACCTGGATGTCCTGATGGGTCGGGAGAACTCCCCAATTTTAATGTTTTTGTTCCTTCACGAAAAGGAGTCACATTTTCAAGCCCTGGAATTTCAATATGTGGCTTTGCTCCCACTACTTTATATGTACTCATGCATTAATTTTCTCAGGAAGGAACACAGTGTGAATTTGAATGTCAAAAAATGCATAGGATTCTTTTTATTATGTCTATGGTAACACAAATTTGGAAAAAAAACACAAAACTTGAAAACAAGGATCAGTCAGCTCAGAAAAGCACTAGAAAGCTAGACCCAGCTCTAGGACTCAGTGGCTTTGTCACCTTCATTGAGGCCATTTTCCTTCAGGAACTCTACCATCTGACCTATGAAATGAAGGGAAGAGGAGATTGGAGTTTGCTGCCAGCATCTGCTGGGGCATCTCAAAGCCTCGCTCCTAAGACTTTACCATGCACATGCCAGACTTTTCTTTACATCCCCAGGCCGTTTATGCAGTCCCTTCCTCACCCTACAATCTCAACATCCTCCTTCATAATCTCAAATTCTGTGACTCACACTCAGATGAATCCATATTTACTGAGAGCGTCTCTTGTGCTCACCGCTGTACTGGGCACTGCAAAGTAATGAAAAAGGAACATAAGGCATCATTTCTTCCCTTAAGGAAAATTAATTGAAAGAGAGGCCTTTTGGCATTAGTGAAAATTTTGCATTATAGATTTTTTTAAGGAATGAAGTTTTAGTGTCTCTATGCACCTTTCATAGCTCAAAATAAACCCAGAAAGATCTGCTTAGGAAAGCACTTAGAGGAATGCTTTAATTAATCCACCAAAATGCTTTGAAATGAACAAATCAAGGGCTTTTTGTAAATGGGGGGGATCAGAGAGTCAGAAAACAATTGATTCTCTTAACTATCTGAAACATTTTTGTCATAGTTTTACAATATTAATTTGTTCTATTATGGAAGAAAAAATAACAATCTAGATATTTTCTGAGGGATCACATTTTCAGAATGATTGGAATCTAAAATCTGAATGAAAAGTACAATCCCTTTGCCTGAAATACTTCGTTGCTCCATTCTACTTGTCAAAATTATAACCATCTTTGAAGGTTGAGTTCAAATATTGCCTCATTCATCACCATCACCATCATCATCATCGTTCCCTCTTTTAAATCTGCATGGTTGACCATCTGCGCTGCCTTACAGCACTCATGACCTCTACCTTCCCTCATAGCGATTTGAGTACCTGACATCTTTTGTCCTGGGCTGGGCTCTCTGGAGCAGGGAGCATGTCTAATTCATCTGCTCACGCTGTGCCTTGTAAGTAGCAGGATTCTGCATGATGTTAGAGCAATGGTCTGGTTGCCATTCTGTAATGGATGACTGTATCAGTTGGGGTACAATTTCAGCTGTTCTGCAAGAGACCGAAAATAGTAATGGCTGAAACAAGTTAGAAATTTCTTTCTTTTTTACATAAAAAAAACTACTCACAAGGAAATTAGGGCTAGTAAGGTAGTTCTAAAATATTTGGAAGCCAGGCTCTTCCTATATTTTTGCTCTGCCATCTCCAGAATATTGCCCTTATCTTCATGGTATAAAATGGGTTCTCTACCATGTCTATATTCCAGACCATTGAAAGGAGGAAAGGGGGAGATGGAGGTCCCCCACTTCCACTTAATGCACATCTGGGCAGTTGTACACGCTGCTTCCACTCACATCCCGTTGAGAACTACATCTTCTGGTCCATTTAGTCAATGGTGTGCTGGATCCCAGTCCCAGGGCATGTGAAGGCCCACTGTGTGCATTTCCTCTCAACTCCACGTTCAGTGAGTCATGTTGGCAGCTTGAAATCAGTCACAGGAGAATTAACACCACAGAAATTGGCAAATGCTATGAATCAAGGCTTTTGTCTCCTTCCATGAGAGCTGATTATTAAAATTTACTTATAATCTGCTACACCTAGCTGCAAGAGAAGCTGGAAAATGTAGTCTTTTTTTTTTTACAACTCCTTGCTCCCAGATATGGAATTGTTAGCTGGGCAGCAGGTGTCTAGCCAACAATTCTGTATATGGGAGGAAGGAGTTGTATTTCTATAGAAAAAGCTAAGGAAGAATACTTGTAAACAATTACAAGTCTTTTTAAACATGACACCATCTGGGAATAGAGAAAAAGAAAATTGGAAAACCTGTTTTTAACTGAGAGAATAGATCTATCTACAAGTGTATGTACTTGCAGCCTTTCTGCTGCCAACTTCCAGCTGTGAAAGACCATGCTAGAGAGAAGTTAAGCTTCTTTGTGTGAGCTCAAGGCATAGGTCTCTGGGCAGAGGTTACATGAGCCAAATTCTGCTCATTTTTGACTATCTGTACTGTCCAAAAATGCAACACTGGTTTCCATCACTGCCAGTGTCCAGGCAGGAGCTGGATGATCATGTACAGGGTTCCCATAGAGGAGATTTCATTGTGACTGGAGGCTCCCCTCACCATCTCCAAGTCTCTGTTCATGCTTTAGATACTCTTCCTGACCCCTCAGGTTCTTAGGGCTTCCAGTACTTTCCTTTGTTACACTTACCATGGTTGTAATTATTACTATACTAATTCAGTCGATGTCAACCAGACTGCAAGAGAAGCAACTGAGTTGTTTTACTCACCGTTGTGTCTGCTACATGGAGCAAAGGGCATGGCCACTAAGGGCACTCATTAAATGCGTGCCAAGTGGAGGCTGAATGCTGTGACATATCATTTGTGAAAGTGCCTTGTAAACTGCTCACAATAATTATTCTTTAGAAATAAGATACTGAGATACAAAACAGAACAGAAAGCAGGTGAAGGAAGTGGCAGTAAATACTACCAGACATCTAGAAGGAACTGAATTTGATTGTAAGTTTCCTGGAACTAAGTACAAAAAGAGAACACACTGGGTTACTGAATTTTCTTTTTCTAATGAGATATGACTTGTGAAGTCATCGGCAGAGGCCAAGTTTCCCTAGTGATTTATTAAAATGAGACCATTGTTTCCTCCCAGTTAATGTTTAAGCATGATCAAATTTCTCCTAACTTAAAAAAAAAAAAAGAAGAAAAGACAAAGAACAGAAAAGAAACGTGCCTTGTCAGCTGTCTGACCCATCCAGATTCCTTTGTATATGGTGTGCGCTGTCTCCACTTCCTCACTTCCCGGGCATGGTTCAGCTCACTGGAATCTTGCTTCTGCTCTGACCATCCTACGGGAGCTGCAGTGCTGAAGGACCATAGTAAATGTGTCTTGGCTCTATCTCGGCTTCAATCTTTTTCTTTTTTTAAGATAGATTTTATTCATTTTTTAAAATTTTTGTTTATTTATTTTTGGCCGCATTGGGTCTTCGTTGCTGCACGCAGGCTTTCTCTAGTTGCGGTGAGCGGGGACTACTCTTCGTTGCGGTGTGCGGGCTTCTCTTGTTGCAGAGCATGGGCTCTAGGCGCGCAGGTTTCAGTAGTTGTGGCATGTGGGCTCAGTAGTTGTGGCTCGCGGGCTCTAGAGTGCAGGCTCAGGAGTTGCGGCACATGGGCTTAGTCGCTCCACGGCATGTGGGATCTTCCCGGACCAGGGATCGAACCCGGGTTCCCTGCCTTGGCAGAAGGATTCTTAATCCCTGCACCACCAGGGAAGCCCTCTGCTTCAATCTTTATTGCAGTAGACATTTCATAATTATTAGAAACTCTTGCCCCTGCTAGATCATGTCCCTTGGTTCTGTGACACAAAACTGTACTGGTTTCCTTCCTAGATCCTCTTTCTCAGGCTCTTTAAAGGACTGCTTGAGCTCTGTTCTTCCAGTAAGTTGTTGGCATTCCTCGGGGTCTCGAAATTTTTTCTTCGACCCTTTCCTCTTCTCACTCTACATAGCCTCCCGAGGAAATGTTATGGACGCTAATGGCCTTAATTACTCTCTAGATCTTAATGACTCCTGAGTTTTGATATTTAGAATGGATGACTCACCCGAGTTTCAAACCCACATATTTAACTACCCTGTGGATATTACCTTGAATTCAGCATGCCCCAAATACAGCCCATATTTTTCCTTCTTCTTAACCTTTTCTTCCTCACGTGTGCCCCATCTCAGTGAAGTGTCCTCCCTTCCACCCAGCGTCTCAAGATAGAAATCTGGTCATCCCCTTTAACTCATCTCTCTAACTCCTCATCCCCCAACACTCAACCAGCAAGTCCTATTAACTCTCCTTCCTAAATATCTCTCAAATCTGTCCACTGATCCCTATCACCATTGTCGCTACCTTAATGCAGGCCCCTGGATTTCTGTCACAGCTCTTAACCAGCTATGTGCTGGTCTTACCCCAAGTCTGTGTTAGGTCCACTCTACATGACACTGTCTCTGGTGTATTTTAAGGATTTTAAAACCAGGGTACAAACCAAGTCAACAGACATTTTCTGTAAAGGGACAGATTACAGATAAGAAATATTTTTGTCTTTGTAGGGCATATGGCCTCGGTCAGAGTTACTCAGCTCTGCAGTTGGAGAGGGAAAGTGGCCACAGACACTACACAAACTAGTGGCCTGGCTCTCTTCCAATAAGACTTTATTCACAGATGCAAATGGTGAGCCAGACTTGGCCCGTTGCGCATAGTTTGCTGACCCCTGGTCTAAAAAGCTAAGCTAGTATGTTCTCATCCACCTTTGTATGCACACTGCAGACACAGTACTTGACATACAGGCTCCTCTAGGAAACTTTGTTGGATGAATGAGTGAATGGAAGATGAACTAATAAGGATGGACCTTTTTCCTCTGTGGCCATATCTCCTTGGTCACAATATTCTCCACGTGCATTTTATGTAGTCAGTGAACCCCCATGAGGGGGTTTTCATCTGGCGTGCTCATCTACACGTTTGTGTGGAGCAAATACCGTCTCAGAAGTTTTGGTTCCTTTGGTGGTAGTGGTCAAGTTTTAAATCCTTTGTCACTACTTCCCAACCGTCCCCCACAGCACAGTGTTTTGTTTTTTACTTGGTATGATAGTTAAATGTTGGATTCTCCAGATGCCCTTCATATCATCATTATAGACTTTAGTCATTTTATTTGTGTGTGTATAGATGTAGTCATTCCTTTGTTCCATACTTATTTAAACCTATCTTAAAACCTTTTTTGAGCAGGTAAAGTATTAGAGAAAAAAAAAACAAAACTCAGTTAAATCGATGAACAAAGCACTGATTAACCAGAGGGCACAGGTGAAGTTCCAGTGTGCAGTCAGTGGGGACACAGATAACTCAGATAAGGTATTGTCTCTGAAGGGCTTATAATGCAGAAGGGAGATAAGAAGGTGAGCAAATAATTTCAATACAATGTAGAAAGTGCTATGTCCTTTGAGGAAGGGATCAGCAAAGTACTCTGGGACTTTGATAGGAAGTGAAACTTGTCTTTAACCAAAGAGATCAAAGCATTCAAACTGGACATGGAAAGGTAGGTATTTGGGACGCTGATATGTCACTAAAGGATCTTCGAGACAGAGGAAAGAATAGGCACACCCACAAGTTACTAGAAAGCAAGTTTTAATGAAGCTACGTCCAGGGACAGGCTGATAAAAGTGCAGCCAAATCCCTTCAAGGAGGTGCCAAGTCCATTCTGGTCTGGAATGCATTGATAATTGGGACATTATGCTCAGAGACTGCAAATTGACATTCTGTCGTCATCCCTCTTGGAATAGAAACCCTGATCCTTTCAAGTAATTAGCACCAATTTGGAGCTTGTGTGCAAAAATAAATCACAAGTGTCCAAAAACAGATACATTAAGTTCAATGGTTAGGAAGCAAACGTTCTTATTAGCTCCGCCTACATCAACAAAATCAGAAGCAATTAGCATTTAAAAATAGAAGAGAGAAGGAGAGTTCACAGTTCCCACTGGAAAATTAGTATTTATATAAATGTCCACAATGATGACCTCCATGCACCCTTCCTGACCTCAGTCATGTTACTGCAATGGCTAAAGGATCCGTTTTCTTTTGTGAGGGTTAGGGAGGAGAGCCATGATTCTGTGTGTATTGTCCTGGTTGAAACTGAGAGGTGTGTAGCCTCTAGCACCCAAACAGGTAGGGCTCCATCTCCTCTTCACTGGGCCTCAACCCATCCTCTGCACGGACGAGAAAGGGATCTACTGTGTCTTGAAATGCTCAGCAGATCTGCCCCCAGAAGCCCACTTGCATGCAGCAGTGTTGACCTTCAGCCATGGGACACCTGCCTGCTGGAGAAAGCCTCAGTGGTCCACCCTGAGGAAGGGTGGCAGCTCCCAGGAACCCAGCAGTGCACGCTTTGTAGTGGCCCTTGACGCACTCTCTAGGACATGGAATGTCTCAGTCAAGGATGGAGTCTCACCATTGGCGTTCGGTATCAGACTGCAGAGGCAAACTGAGCACGGAGCACCTGAAGGACTGAGGTGTGATAAAGAGCGCTGGCTGCTGGCTCGACAGGACTCTAAGTCCAGGCTGTGTCACTAACTTGCTCTGTAAACTTGGTCAAACCACTAGCTCTTTCTGGGCCTCATTTTCCTCATCCTTAAAATTAGGGGCTGAACTGGGTTACCTTTTTACTTTATTCCATATGGTTTTTTTTACCCTTTAAAAACAAGTCTTTTTCTGCCTCTTTTTATCCCCCTGCTTGGAAACATGTAGTGAATGGCAGGCTGGAAGGTAGGGTGTAGGACGCAAATATTTTTCTATTCCTCAAAAATGTGTGAAAATATACCCCATACTCCCTTCCCCCAAAAGACTGTGGCTTTAGGAACACAGGACTGGCAAGGAAGACACAGAAGGTCCACTTGGCAGGGCCAGGGCAGAACCCAGCAGATCGCCATCAGCCTGAGAAACAAACATCACATTTAAAGTTGGGGGGGCGGCGCTTCCCTGGTGGCGCAGTGGTTGAGAGTCCGCCTGCCGATGCAGGGGACAAGGAAACCACCGCGATGAGAAGCCCACGCAACGCAACTGGAGAAATCCCGCACACAGCAACAAAGACCAAGCACAGCCATAAACAAATAAAGTTGATGGACTTTGGAATCATTATGGGCTGAAGGAGAGATTTGCTCAAAGTGGCAAGTTAAAGACAACTGTGGTTCAACTTATTGGCTCCCAATCCTCTTTCTGCCATGTCTTTCGTCCTCTGGCTTTGGTATTTCTAACCCGTAATAAGAGCCTAGGGACTGATGACACGTGTCCACTTTAAATAAAAATACCAGTTTTCTGTAGGGGTGGGGAGTGGATTAAATCTTTGACCATTAGTTTTTGTTAGGGCGTCACTCATGTTTTCACACTTTCCCTCCTAATTTTTCATTTTTCTCCCTTGTAATTAATACCAGTTTCCCCAACCACCTTGCACACACACAAATGTTTTTCCAAAAATTAAGAGTTGAGCTAGCTCCTTCTTGTGTATCTTCCCATCTGCCAGTCAGTCTATATTCCAACGCCTCGTCCATACTTTCCTCGAGGTTTCCAATTTCCCTATGTACAGATCCATCTCCTCTGGTAAGTCATAAGCTCTTTGAGAACTGGGAACATCTTTGGATTTCTGTTTCCAAGGCCAGAAACGCTGCTCAGTTGTTGATTGAATACATTCATGGAAGAAAGAGGCACTTCATCCGTATCCAGATTGTGCCCTTGAAGGACCTCAGAGTGATGATAAGCTTAGCAGTGGCCTCCATTTCATCCTTTATGAGGAATCAGAAAAGGTCAGAGAATGGGCAGATCTGGCTTGGCTTCATTGGATTTCCTACCTTATGTCTCTATGGCTGTAAACTCATCAAAGAGCACTCCTGGGTGGCCAGAGTACACAGAGGGACCCTGCCCAGGCTTAGGAGATGGGGAACAAGAGCAAGAAGCCAACTCCTAAACTTTGGGTTGTCAGTCTCAGCATGAGGGCATCCCAGAGCCAACCCCCCACTGACTTTGGCCAGGGACCTAGGTCTGTTCACTGTGCATAAGCATTTGTCAACCTGGCCATTGGGAGGGGATCCTGGCAACAGACAGGCACCAAGGGTGGTACCTGAAACAATGTTGGATCGAGGGGCCTTTTTACTCAGAAGCTTGGAGGAGGAGAAGGAGGGGGAGATAATATAAAAATCCATGTGACTTCTGTCCAATGGTACAGGCAAGAGAGAAAGGAGAGGCTTCTTAAATGGTAGTGAAGGATGCGATGGCACAGGGATGAGGGAGTGAGAGAAGGTCCTTGTGGACAGGAGATAGAGGAAGAGTCTGGACTGAGGCTGGAGGAATGAGAGACAGATATAAGAAAGACTGAGAGCAAATACATATGGGAAGGAAGGAAATGAGGGAAGGAAGGAGGGAAGGAGAGAGGGAACGAATGAAAGGACATTAAAATGTTAAAAAGAGAGAGGCACAGACATCAGGAGAAAAACTCAGAACTAGGTTGGGAATGAAAGAAAACTCTGAGGAGAGAGAAGAGGGATGCAGTGAAGGAGTGTGTACACACACAAGACAGGGACAACTTAACGCCAACCTGACCTGCTCAGCTCAGAAAAATTTCGTTTGTGAGCCTGGCACAGGAAAGATCTGGACAGGGAAGGAAATGGGCTGACTCCTGCCCAGGGCCTGTCGGAGGAAACAGATCAATTAACCTGGGTGGGGATCTCCTGTGCCAGGCCTGGCACTGCCAGCTCTCAGTGCCCAGCTAGGCCAGGCCAAGGACTCTCATGTGATCCTTGAGCTATTAAAAGTCCATCAGCTGCAGGGCAGAATCAGCCTTTTATGCTGAGAAAACCCCTCTTCCCATGCGGACATCACTTCCGATGGCCCAGCATCCACCTCTCAGCCAGGCCCAGCCCTGGACCCAGTAAACCCGCACCCCTTGGCCTGGGGATACTGACCATTGGCAATCTGAGCAGGTTTCGAGGACCCTCTGGGGTCCAGCACAGCTTGGAACATCCAATTGATGAAGTGATCTTAGGGCATATTTGTGGGTGGGGCAGGAGGTGTCTGGGGCAGAATGTTCCCTTAGATCTTGGATCACTGGGTGCACGTTATAGGGAGAAAGATTTCAGCACCAGGAAGGACTTTGAAATCAAAGCTAGACAAAGCTGGATTCATTAATTTGTACATTTGTTATTTTTCCAACAATTTTTGAGCATCTACAATGGGTGGGGCATTGTGCTAGAGGCTGAAGAGTTAAGTAAACACATCCACTGGCCTCAGGGAGAGAACAATGGCGACTTTGCTTTTTCTACCCAATTTAACAGTAGGAAGGTAGGCGTGGAGTGTGTTGGGAGCACGAAGGTGACTGGTCCTGTTTCCAGGACAAGCAAGTTTTCCAGGAACTGCACATTGGAGTACAGCCATAAAGGTTGAGTAGGATCCACGAGGCAGAGAAAGTGGAGGAATCCTAGACCAAGAGAATCACAGGAAGAAGCTGGAAAGTGTGAAAGGGGAGGTGGCTTACCTGGGGGATGAACTGGAGGAAACGCCTTAGTAGACGCGCTGGCCTCCCTGGAGATAAAGGTGGGATGGAGGTGGGTCCAGATAAGGACAGACAAATATAAAGGCACAGAGACACCCCAAATCTTAGTCAGAAGGGAGCTTAGAGATGATGGAAGTCATCTTTGTCCTTGTTACACAAGTTTTAAATTTTAGTGTGAGCGTTTGTGTGTGAAATAGGCTTCATTGAAGAGAATCCAGGGTTGGACACAGAAGGAGGCGTGACAGCAACTCCAACAATTTCAAACTGGGGACTTCCCTGGTGGTCCAGTGGTTAGGACTCTGTGCTTCCACTGCAGGGGGCACGGGTCTGATCTCTGGCTGGGGAACTAGGATCCCGCAAGCCGCGTGGCGCGGCCAAAAATTAAAATAAAATAAAACGTTCAAATAATTTCAAACTGAATATGTGATTCCTCTTCTCTGAAGAGACCTGCTAGGCTATCTTTACTGACTGCGCTACCTTGAGTGGTGGCCCCCAGCCTCCGGCCTTCTCAGGGTTTTTTCTCTGCCTTCTTTCTCGTCTCAAATCTTCACCCAGCCCTCCAGACTGCCCGCCCCAGGCACAGAAAATTCTCTCTGTTGGGTCTCCTTTAGGTAACAGTAAGTAATCGGAGAACAACAAAGTCTCCTGTTTGCCCTGATCCTCCTTCCTTAGAGGGCAGATGTTAGCTTGTATTTGAAAAGTTCTAAATGCCCCCCAAAGTAAAAATTACCCTTATGCAGTTCTTTTTAAAAATTACATAACGAGCTTAAAGTTTCCTCCTTCAGTCTGTTAGCATTTATCAGTCAAGATATCTTCCCAAGTTAAAGCAAATATATCTCCCTCTACATATATATATACGTGTACACTCACACACGTATTTATAGAAAAGAAATTATGCCTTACATATTGATCTGTTTTTTAATTTAAAAATATGTTGTGAAAAAACTTCCAACCCCGTACTTCATATGCAGTCTAGTCCATAGACTAGATAGACCACAAGTTTTCAACTATTTTCCTGTTGATAGACATTGATGACGCTTTAACCTGTTTGCTTGTAAATAACGCTGCCGCAAACATCCTTGCGTGTGAATCCTGACGTGCCCTCGTTATGATCTCTATGGGATGGATTCCTGGAGTTAGGTTGTTAAATCAAAGACTATGCACATTTAAAATCTTAGTAGGAATTACCTCATTCCCTTTGAAGAGTGTTGTACTAGTTTACACTCCTACGGACAGTAGAATGGGACGGCCTCTTTCACACTTGCCCTCCAGCACGGGAACTGCCTCCTCATTTGCCAGATGAGGAAATGGCTTAGAGAAATGAACAGCTCTAATAACACACCTAGGTATTGGCAATGCTGGCACCAAGATTTCAGATCTGCTGTCACTATAAAATGAGATAATGCATGCAGAATATTAAGGAGCATGCCTGGCACGATGTAAGTGCTCAATAAACATTGGTCATGGCTATGATTAAAGCACACTGCCACAATAGGGACCCATCAGAAGCTTTAACAGCTGGCTCAGGCTGGAAGATGAATTGGAGAGGAGAGAGGACAGAGGCTCAGGTGGCTCCTCCCAGGCTGGGTGGAATGCCCCTTCTCCTGTTCTCCTAGCACTCTGTGACTACCTCTTCATGACATTCCATTTAATTAGTTGATTCATCTTTCCCCATAATACTGTCCCTGAAGGACAAGCAAGTGAGAAGGTGTGTTCTCTGGGCTCAGAGACTGATGACCTATGAGCTAGGATGCTGTCATCCTCCTCAAATACCCCAAAGAAGTTTAAAGTGATAAACTTCTGAGCTTGAGATTCTTTCACTCTGTTATATGTTTAATGCCTGAAAGTTACCAAAGCGCTTTTACATGATAAATTATAGTGTGACTTTTTTTGCTTGTGACTCTCCTCTCCTCAATCGGGATGCAAACTCTTTAAAGTAGGAATTATATCTTGAACTTATTTTCTCTTCCACCGTGAAAACTAGTGTGTTGAGGGGCACACAGGAGACACTCAGTACATACAAAGTGGGGGCCAATAACAAGCCTGGTTTTGGATCTTGGAGGAGGGGTAGGAAACTGGTTAAGGAAACCAGTCCCTTTGCTTTAGAGTCGTGACTCAGAGATGTTGATTGACTAAACCACCAAGTGGCTATTTGTCTAAAAGTCAATTTTATCTTTGCAAAATAATGAATATACCCTTGGAACTACCCTCAGAATGAGGCTAGCCTCTCTCCTGCACATTCACCAAGGCATGCCCCACATTCTTCAGCAGCAAGTTTTGCATCTGGGTGGGCCAGAGAGGAATGTCTGGGGAAATGGCATTGTAGAAGGTAACAGCCACTGGAAGAATTTGGCCCCAAAGCCAAGGACTCCTCATTCAATATGCATGATTTTCAGAATTCCTATTTTAATCAGCAAAACGGAAATGAAATTCCAATGTAGCTTTTAGTTAAAAAAAAAAAAACAAATTACAAGTGGTATATGATATTCATGCATACCATTTCCTCTGAAATTCTTTTTAAGAATTGAAGAAAATAACCATATAACATACTGGAAAGAACGCTAGCCTAGGCGTCCAGAGATTTAATTTCATGCCCTAAATTTATCACCTAGTAGTTGTGTGATCAAAAGCAGTCAGTTCCCCCTTCTTACCTTATTTCACTCATGTATAGAATGAGTGAGTTGAGGACAGGTAAGCTCCCCTTCAGCTTCAATAATAAACGAGTCCATAATCCCCTGCTTAGTGTTGAAAATCCATCCAACCATCCATCCTTTCCACAAATATTTGTTGAATTCCTACTTGTGTTATGTCTATATGATTTGAGCCCTTCTGATTTGCGTTGATAGGTTGACAGCATCATCACCCTTCTGAGAACCAAGATTCAACATCTTGAGTAAATTCTGACCCCTCCCCCTCCCTCAACCCTCTTCACCTTCCACCAGTTCCCAATGTTTGTTCTTTCTCTGTGTCTATCTCTGGCCCATCCTATCCCTTCTTCCTGCCCTTCATCCTATCCCTTCATCCTATCACTCTTCTTCCTGCCTACTAGCTCCCACCTGAGCAGTTGCAAAAACTTCCTAAGTGGTCTCCCAGCCTCAATAATCTTCCTTCTCAATCCACTTGCATGCTCTGCCCAGAGTTATCTCCGATCTTTGATTTTAATCAAGATTTTTGGACGGTTTGTTGTGCATAGTCACTCTCCCTGGACCCTTCAGGAGTTCACAATCCAGAGAGCAAGGCAGACAAAATTAAAGAATGAGTACAATCCGATCCGGAACTGCAAGAGCGGAGGATCTAACACTGCTCAGTGTTGGATTTCTTCCTCTCCTCTCACAGAACTTTCTTCCTTAGTCGCTCCCTCTTCCATGTACCTCACAGCACTTTTTCTCATGCCTCTAGCGTCTCACTTATCACATCCTTTTACCGTTCATTCTCCACTTGTCTCTCTCCTTGACTAGACTGTGAACTCCATGATGATAGGGATCTAGTCAACTTAAGCCAGGCTTCCAAGTCAGAACCCTTCAGTGGCTCCTTTTTGCCCTCGGGTGGAAGTCCAAACCTTCATACTGAGCGCTCAAAACCCTTAAGAGTTTAGGTTTAACTATGTTTCCAACTAACTCAGCTCATCAGCCCATATCCAATCCCACTTCAATCCCAAACCCTCTTCTATTCTTTCCAAGAACTTTTGCAGAGAATCAGATCCACTTGCTCAGAATTAATTTTCACCTGTTCCCGAATACTTCTTATAGCGAAGGTCCTAACACATCTATGTCTATCTTCTGCAGATATTTTGTGAACCTTCTGTCTACTTCCTATATGATGAGCTCTTGGGGGCAAGTGCCCACGTCCCTTGGGTTCTTGGATCCTTCAGAGCACAGGGCCTACCTAGCGCCTGGCACTTGGTCTGACTCTGTCCTGAGTAGTTGCCACCTGCCAGGCACTGCACAAGCTCTGTGACATTTTATCCTCACAGCAGACCTGGAAACTGGGCTCCAATAGAGGCTAAGTAAAACCTGCTCAAGGCACCAGCAGGTACGTGATACAATTTAGATTTAAACACAGGTGACTCTTAACAACCAGGCTACACTGCTTCCCTACGGGGAGCCCCAGTAAATGTGAAATGGTTTTGCAGCCACTTGGAGAAGAGGTTGAAGATATACTCAACAAGCATTTCCTAGTCAGCTAGGGAGATTTCTATTGGTTTTTTGAATGAATGAGTTGGCCCTTGAAGACTGAAGAGGAATCCGACAAAGAAAAAAGGTAAGAGTATTCTAGTAAGAGAATAAAATGTGAGCTAAGTCCCTGATACAGTGAATAAAGGGTGTTTCGGGGGAGGAGAGGGGAGCTATTTAACTGATTCATTTCCCCAGCCAGACGGTAAGCAATTGAGGAAAGGAAACGTCTTGGTCTGGCTCACGGCTGTATGTCTATTGCCCACGGCAGACTCTAATACAGAGCACATGTCGAATAAATATTTTGTGTGAATGAATCTGCTCAACAAATACTGTCTAAGCGATTTCTTGTGTGTTCGTGTAATTTTAAACTCACTCCTGGCCTAGAAGAATTTATTGTCTTTATCAAGTCTTTAAAAGCCCAAACCCAAACTTTCAGCCCCTGAAAGTGAAACCTCCAGTCCCTAGAAAGTTTCACTGACTGGCTGAGTAAAAAACATTAAACCAACAGAACAAGCTATGAAAAATCAAATAAGAAAAAAAAAAATCTTTCAGTTCCAAGAAACTTAGGTATTTTCAGTAATGTGCCTACTGCAAGGAAGCCTGAGGGCTTAGATGGTGTCAGTTTCATTTCCAGTAGAGAGAGCTTTGACCTTCTGTCTCCTAAGGAAAAAGGAAAAGGCCCCCACCTCTACCCTGCCCAGCAGCTGTGCCAGGGGCCTGGGTCTGAAGACACAAAGGGAACTGAGGCAGAATCAAAGAGGCTCTTCTCACATTGTATTAGGTTGTTTCCCATCTCCTTGTTCTGTGTTAGAATAAGCTATAAGCATGTCTGTGTCAGTGAGCATATTCAGATCACAACATTTGTTGAGTCAGTGAGTCAGACAATGGCTCAAAGCAGAGCTGGTAAGCGGGAAATTTAGCATGATGAAGTGGAAAACACATTCAACTCAGGACAGGAGGACAGGCCTGTTCCTTCTCCACCACATACGAGCTGGTGACCCTGGGCAGTCACCTGCTTACTCTGGGCCTCAGTTTCCCCTTTCATTTCTGACATATTTGGTAGATCCTCATGATGGTAGGAGGGGAAAAAATCCATGAAAACATCTATGGATGTGTTTTAAAAGGAGACATTCATGGAAAGCTCCTTATGTCCATGGGAATCTGGGAATTGGAGGGTTTTCCTTTTACTCTAACCTAGGGCTTCCCAACCTTGGCTCAGTTAATACTTGAGGCCAGACAATTGTTTGTTATAAAGGGCTGTTCTTTCCATTGTAGGACGTCTTGCAACATCTCTGATCTCTACCCACTGGATGCCAGTAGCATCCACTTCCCTCTCCCCAGTTGTGACCGCCCAAAATGTCTCCAGAAATTGCCAATTATTCCCTGGGGGCAAAATCACCCACAGTTGAGAACCATAGGCCCTGAGTTGCATTCCCAACTGGGAATGACAGATTCCTTAGAATAATGTAGCTGAGGATGGACTTGGGAGGGTGTGGAACCCAGGAACAGTGTCTCCCTTCACTTGTAAGGGCCTGGGGATGGGGCATCTCACAGAGCTCAGGAAAGTTAGAAGTGCATGGGGTCTGGAGGCAGGAAATTGGCATTTGGGTCCCTACATTATTGCTGGCTGGCTTTTTGACGTTCACCATACTGCTAACCTTTCTGAGCCTGAGTCCCTATGAATCTGAAGGAATTGGTACCTCTCCTCCATGCATCTTCCTCCCATTCTGTCAGCCTCCACACACACCCCCAAAACATTGTTAAGAGGACCAAAAGTTATGTATATGAAAGACACTGTGAGCTAAAAAGTCAAACATGTGTTATCGCTCTAAAGGTTTGTTTTCCCTAAGAGAGCGCGGAAAAGGAAATTTATTCCTGGATAATTTTTCTGTCAAGAGCAGTAATGGTACCATTGCAGGTACCACCACAGCAATAACGAGAACAAATAACAGAGAATACTTAGGGAATTACTGCCACATTGCCAGCTCCAAGACTGGATTTCCACTGCGCCATGAATTCGTTAGCTGTTTTCGAGTAAAAATAAAAAGTCTCCTCAAAGAATGTGTCATGGTATTTATTAGGCAAAGGTGAGGATGAGCCTTTAGCTGTTCACGTACCTGGAAGTAACTTGGCCCTGGGCTGACTCTTCAACAAGGCTATCAGCCTGGAAGATGCCTCAGGGACTCCTATCTTTGACAACAGAGAACTTCAGAACTAAGAGAGGCTTCTGAAGCCTGGTGGTTTCTCAGAGTGGGAGTCAAGGGGCTCCAGTCATGGTCAGGCCCGGAGTGGGTGGCCCTTCCAACACCTCAGTCCAAAAGCCAAATCAGGGGGGTGGTCCAGGGTGACTCTCCAGGAAGCTCAATTATCTCAGAAACAATCTAGAATTTCAGAAACCTCTCAGGTCGAAGGGACAGGTTCAAATGAGAAGGAATGATGTAACACACACTTGCACATATTTTAGCATATGGACCACTTTTTCATCCTTTGGGGGAAGTATAGAATAGTGGCTAAGGGTGCTCACTTCTGAGCCCTGAGTGTGTATCTTGGCTCTGCTCCTAGTTAGCTGTGTGTCCGTGGGCACCCAGTGGGTGCTTTGTAAATGTTAGCTGTACTGTTTGATGTGCTACTTGATGTGCACAGCAACCTGTGAGGTCAGTGGTGTGATCATCTTCACACTGCAGATGTGGACACTAAAGTTCAGACAAGTGTATCCCCACAGAGCACCCCCCGCCTCTTTGCTTTCCTCTTCGCCTTAACTCACTCTTTCCTCCATCTCTGCTATCTAAATGCCATCTGTCCCTCGAGCCTGTTCACGTGCTAGCTCCTCTACATGCTCTGCCTTCAGAGTTACTCTCAGTTTCCTCCAAGCTCCACAGCATTTTGCTGGTATCTCTGTTACACCAAGACACTCACTTGGGCCATGGTGGGCAAGAGAAAGGACCGAGATAAGGCCATGACATGTGGCAGACTGTGACAAAGACTAGAGAGAAAAGCTCAGATGAAGAGCTCAGGAGGGTCAAAGGAAAGAAGGTTTCCTCCCTGAAGCATGCCTTTCCTGCATCTCCCATCTGCCAGTCATTATACGGCATGGTACCTTTTAAAGGTCTCATCACTTTCTGGTTCCAATGGAAGTTAATTCCATATATGCTCTCTCCCTTCTGCTATGGAGCATCTTAGGGGCAGAACAGATTCACTTCCACATCCCCCATAGCACATGGCTGAAGGCTGCAAGCACTTAAAAACGCACACAGCTCTGAACTGAAAAAAGCTTGCTGACAGTGGGTGATGGTGCTGGATGACGGCGGAGATGATAGTGATAACAGGGAGGTTAACTGAACCGAAACCCAGCCGTCACGAAGGGTGATGTACGCACGATGTTTCGCTATGACTGAGTGAACAACAGGAGATCCATGAATCAGACCTAGAAACATAGCCCACTCACTGGCAAACTGAGAGGAAACTGGAAAATGGAAAAGGCATTTGGGTGGGGACTGTCTTATCAGCTTGGGCCTCATCTACAGATTAACGTAGCAGTGGCCTATGGAAATATTTCCTCTGACTGTTTAAAAAATGTAACTTTCACAGTCATTGAAACAACGTTATTTATTATGATTGTTCATTGAGGAAGATATATAAAAGTATCCAAAGGTACAGATAAGAGAAACAACCTCATCATAGCAAGTGGGGTACTATTACATCTCACTGTAGTTCTCTTGTTCTACCTGTTTGATTTGATGAAGTTGAGACCATACTGACTGTTTATTGCAAACCATTTAAAATTTATTTTTAGAATAAATAACGCATACATAAGGCACACAAATTAAAAGTCACGAAAGGGCAGGCAGGGAGAAGTCAGTCTCTCTCTTGCTCTTGCTTGTCACCACCCAACTTTCTCCCAAGTCTCCCCGATCTCCTTCGAGAGGACTCCGATGCTTATCCTCCGTCCATTTTTTTGAGTAATAGCCCTTAGTCCTTCGAGGTTCTCAGGAACCAAAAATTGTCTGTAAGAACAAAACATGTCCCTGATATAATGTATCTGTGCTGATAAAAGATACAATTATACCACCTGGATGCCAGTTACATAATCAGAATTATATCCTGCAAATCTTCCTAAAGAGCGTTCTTAACTGACAAAGGCAGTTGCAGGTTCTCAGCAGTGACACACTCCCTCTGTCCCAAAGACTTCCCTGAATCGTCACAAAGCTCAGAACTTGAAATCAGAGTCTGTGTGTCTGGATTGCAGTGACTAAGACACATCAACCCCAGGCGCCCATCCCTACAGGCAGGCCTCTCTTTCTCCCAAGCTCAGACCTGGCAAGGCCGTCCTCATCTTGTTCTGCCCTTGGGAGATTGCTGGGCTGGGACGTGTAGGAAGAGTGGGTGGGGGAATCCCAGTTCCAATGAGGCAGTTTTTTTAAAAACTCATTTCCTTAAATTCTGGCTCAAAATAGAGAAAGCCACTCTATACTTACCAAACTCTGTCCTCGTCAAACTCACCACCCCGCCCTACACGCAAAGAAGTGGAGGAGTGGCCCAGGGTTTTTTCCTGGAGATCTGGTGACACATGCTGCTCCAGGGGCTTACAGGGTCACAGATCCTCCCACTCTGAGTGTGTGCTGGCCACCACCTCATTGTGGATTTTCTCCCCTGTAGGCAGTTGCAAGAGTCTTTCAGGAATCGGCTACGATTTGCAAGTTGATTTGCCAGGGCAGTGAATCTTCTTTTCTCTCCCTCCTCGCCTGCCTCCCAGGATCCATCTGATAAAGGTACAGCAGCATCTTGGATTCACAACAACCCCGCCAGCTCCTCACTGAACAACACGTCGTCTGGCAACTGGAAGCGCTTGATTACATTTGGCTGGAGCGCCGGCATCAACCCCAGTTATCCCTGAATTGGAATTGATGGGCCTCACGCGCTGCAGCCAGCAGTTTGCCTTCACCCACTCCCCTCTCTCCAATGAACCTTCTTCTGGGACAACAAGAAACCTACGTGCCATCCTGGGTGAGAGACGAATGGGAGCTGCGTCCCAGCATCGAATCCCTGGAGTGACAGGGAAGGGCAGACTCGGAGGGGTTCCCGACAGCAAGCCATGCTTCAAGCATTTCTAGAGAGACCCCCTGAGCCACAGGACACAAATGCTCTCTCTGGAGGACTGGAGCCTCTGTGTTCCTTTCAGCTCACGGGCATCGATTCTCCTTGTGTACAGAGTAAGGCATCAAGCGACCGTCCCCTTTAGGGAAGCCTCCATGACCTCCCTCCCCCTATTCTGACTTATTTGCTCAGTGAGTCACTTGCACAGGCAGAATAAATGCCCCCGAAGACGTCCACAGCCTAATCCCCAGAACCCGTGAATATGTTATATTAAATGGCGAGGGCTAATTAAGGTTGCGGATGGAATTAAGCTTGCTCATCAACCTACCTTAAAAAATAGGGATATTATCCAGGACGAATCACGTGGCCACAATGTATTCACAAAGGTCCTTAAATAAGGAAGAGGGAGGCAGGGTCAGAAGCAGACTGGTGGCATCGTGAAAAAGACTGGACCTGCTGTGATTGCCTTTGAATATGTAGGAAGGGGCCACGGACCAAGGAATGTGGGCAGTCTCTACAAACTGAAAAAGACAAGAAAATAGATTTTCCCCTAGAGCTTCCTTGATTTTAACCCAGTGAGGCCTATTCAGACTTCTGACTTTGAGATCTGTAATATTTGTGCTGTTACAGCAGACATAGGAAACCAGGACTGTCACCATGGACTCGCCATGTAGCCGGCCTGGTATCGGTGCTGAGGGAACATTCCCCAAGCATGTGATTTCTACCTTGTATTAGTCATCAGGTCTAACCAGGGAAACTGAGGCCATTCTAAGTGTCTAAACACAGGAAATCGAATGCAGGTCATTGGCTATATAGATGATAGAAGAAGTTCAAAGCCAGTCCAGCCATTAGCCATAACAGTGGCTGCTACTAGGATGCTACTAGGCTGAGATAGAGGGACAAAGAGAGGAGATCATATACCGGAGTCCAGAGGCCAGGATCACCTGGTAGAAGCTGGACCATGGTGGGCCTGTCTAGCAGGAGCTGGAGCTATGGAGGGAACAGAGCCCTGCTGTAGAAGCTGCCTGAGACAGAAAGGGAAAGAGATATACACCCTGGTTTCTCCCTTTCTCCTACCCTCCAATCTCCCACCAAGACCTCCCATTGGCTGTTACTAGCTGGAAGGCAGCTGACGTGGGAGCCTGGGGTACACAGGAGGAAGCCCTCCTGCAGGACAGAGCAGAGCTGGGAAACAGCAGTGAATGGATTAATGGATTTGTAGATGAATAGGCCCCAGACTGGTACATACCTCCTTTCTGCTTTGATCACCATGAATCTTGAAACATAATTTATTGTTTAAAATCCAAATTCTTGTCCATGACTTCTAAGACCTGACATAACCTAGCCCTCCTCTGATTTCTCTGCCCTCATCCTATAAAGTTCTCCCCTCATTCACAGCACCCCAACCCTGCTGGCCTTTGTTCTGGCCTCCATATGCCAGACAAGTCCCATCCTGGGACCTTGCACTTGCTTGTTGTAGCCTCTGCTGGACTTTCCTCCTCTTGTCTCTCCCCTGTGATCACTTTTTATCATTTGAGTTTCAGCTTATGTAACACCCTCCCCCATCTAAAATAGGCCCCCTCACCAAAAGTCACCAGCGTATTCCCCTATTTTTTTTTCTTCAGAGCAGCTATTATTATCTGAAATTATCTTGGTTATATGTGTATCTATTTATCATAACCTTCCCCAAGCTGTAAGCTCCTTGAGGGTAGGGATCTGTCTTGCTGCTTGCTGTGTCCTTGTATCAGCATTGGCTAGATGTTCACCAATATCTCTCTCTTCTTCTTGGAAACAGAGTAAGGCTCATGTCATACTCCTTTGTGGTTAGGTGTGATGGAGTTCTAGCTAATGAAATGGGAGTGGAAACATTCAGTGCTGCTTCCCAGGCTTGGCCCATGAAAACCTCTCAAGCACACTCCTGCATGCTTTCCCCTTTCTGCCAGATGTTGAAAAGGCCCTACGGGATGGTGGAGGCACAAGATGAAAGGAACCTGGGCCGCTGAATGACTAAGTGAAGAAGGGTTGCCCCAGCAACCTGCATACCCATCCAGGACTATTATATGAACAAGAAACAAATGTGTTTTGTGTTGAGTCATTACATTAGCTTGTCCTAACCAAAACAATTCCCACTGCCAAGAATTCCCAAAGCCTTGTCCATAATTGGCTCTCAGTAGCTATTGAATGATTGACTGTTAAACACTCAGTAGTTACATGTTCAGGGAAGGAATGTCTTTTCCTTACCCTCATGCCTTACCTGCCAAGCTCCCTGTATATTCACCTCTGGACTCTCGATGGCTTTCATGGAGCCCCAGCCTTTGTAGGTGTTTGATAGCCGTGTGTTGCGTTGAGTTTCTAGGCAGCATGAGGGAGACAGTGACCAGGCATGGTCTACACGTGTGAGTTTAAGCAGGTATTCTGCATCGCTATAACTACCAATGTTTGTGAGGTTCTTTAGAATTAACAAAGGGTTCACTCATTTGATCCTTATAACAACTCTGAAAGGAAATTGCTATTATGACCCCCATTTTACAGTTGATGTGTCTGAGCTCAGAGGTTAATTATCTCGTTCAAAATCTTGCTTTTTCAAGGGATGAAGCTGGTGTTAATTCATTGTTCAAAAACATTTATGGAGTATGTACAATGTGCTAGCCCCTGTCTAAAGTTTCTGTACCTAGTAGGGGTCTCAGGAAACATGGAAACCCAAATTGCTGAAGAAACCTCCCAGAAAATAAAAGGGAGGCCCCAGTTCAAGCCCAGGACCGAGAGCTTTGCCTGTGTCTTGCAGCTTCTGTTGTTAGCTATGATGCTGCCATGGCTGTGTGCCTTGGGGCAAGCCTCTGCGTGGTCTCCCAGACCTGCCTGGAGACAACAACATGGCTGGGACCCCTCAGCAACTCTCCCACTTGCCCAGGCTAAACGGCCCTGGCATTCTAAGTCTGCCCTTTTGCATACATTCTTTCCTCCTTCCATGCCAAGATTGCAGTAGATGATTTAGAATGGGTTCCAGGCCATTTAGCTCAGTCAGAGATTTGGGTGAAAGTTTCCTCCCACCCATCCCAGACCTCAGATAACCCATCGGAGGGTGACATCCCGCACAAAGGAGGGGGAAGAAACACTGTGGAGACTTTCAGGCACGGGATTGGAGCAAAAGTTTTGGCAGTTACTGCATTTCTCCACCCTCTTCTGGCTGTACGAAGTGTTTCAGTAGTGGATCAGTTGGAATGCTTAGGACAGAGAGCCCAAGAGGATGTAATTTGTCTAAACGGAGATGGCCAAGGCCCCTGGAGGGTCACCCGCAGCTTGGATTATTTGCCGACGCAGAGGAGGAAAGTGCTGGCATCTGAGGGGCCTGTGGAAGAGGAAGAGGAAAGTTAGATGGCCCGTCTCTGCCAGAGCTCAGCCTTTCCCAGCCGGACGACACTCCTCTCGTGCTTGGGTGCTTCTCTCTGTAAATAAATCCTGGCTGCTCTTACTGTGCAGGACGTCCCACATACCGTACATCTGAGGTGGGGTGAAATACAAATATGCCTTTTCATAATAGCTTTACACCTGGAGCAGCAGAGGACCGGTTTATTGCCTTGGTAAACAGAAGTTTGAATTCAAGCAAAGTACAAACTTTGCCCAAGGCACTTCTGACAGTGCACCTTGTGTTTGCGAAGTGAGCTCGGTATATATGCACGATATGAAGCAATGGAAGGCTGGCCTTTCTCTCTCATCTGATTTCCAAGGTTTAAAAGTTCAGGTGTGTGTTTGGGGAGGCGGGGTGGGAGTGCTTTGGCTCCGGTTTTTTTTGAGCATTTTGAAATCATGCTACTTGGTGTGAAAAAAGATCTGTGAGCCAATTTATATTGTTTTCTAGGGAGAGTGTACTCCTTGCTGCTCTCAGGGTGACAGGATTTGTGGGTAGGAGACAGGGTAAACCAGTTTGAGAAACACATAAAAGAATCAGGATTTGCCTTGAACTTAAATGAAACGTTAAAAAATAATAAATATTTATTCAGTGACTATTATGTGCCAGGCACAAAACCATGAACTTTTATAAACATTATTTTATCTTCACAGCCACATGAAGTAGGAATTGTTGATGAAAATAGCCATTTTACAGGTGAGGAAACTAAGGCTACTGTTGCTGAAGAGATTCAAGCCACAGCTTTCTAATTCCAAATTCAGAGTTTTCTGTACTATCCTCCAACCTCTTAAAGGGTCACAGACTCTGTCCTGTCCTGTCACTTTGTTTGCCCTCTCTGTATCCACTATTTTTCTTTCTCATTTTCTGCCTGCACTTGGGGAAACGACTCTTCTCCATTCTTTGACACATTTCTGCTTAAGAGTTTCCCCACTATTTAGCCGTCACCGTCACCTGGCCATCCGGGCTGCTCTCTCACCAACCAGCACCCCCATGCATTCAAGTGCAAAGGAATCAAAACGTGGATTAGATTTCCCCTGAAAACACTCATAAGCTTAAAGGCAAAGGCAGGGACAGTGGAGCACATCTTGGGTTTGGTTGGCTCCACAAATGCCTCTGCATTCCCCAATTCCTAGCTTGAAAAAATCAGATAATCTTCAGCAAAAGCATCTGAACTTGTAGTGTTCTTTTCCGAAACGAGTCTTTGAACTTGAAGAACTTTGCCCATCTCTGTCTGCCTGTTCACTCCTCAAATGTTCAGCTGGGGCTTCCCTGATACAGAGCCCAAGCCGGTGAAATTTTAACTCTTTCATCCACAGATTAATTCCTAAGCCTCTAAAAGTGAACTCATTAGGTTTACTTTTCAAAGAAGTCCCTATGAATGTGTCAACTTGTGCCTGTCTTCACAGATGAAGGATTCCTTGTGGGAACGTATTGAACTGAGGCTAGAGAGAGGTGATGTCATTAAGGCATTGTCAACCCAGCAGAGTTGTGGCTGCTTGTGCTTTTCCCTTTCCCTCTCCTCCTATCTCTACCCCTTACCATTAATGCAGCTTTAATCGCAGCTCCTTGAGGAATGCCTTTGGCTTAGTTATTGCAAGCTTTTAAGAAATTATCGGAACATAAATACTCATTGCAAGGAAACAGATATGATTTGCAAATGGATTAAACATAATCCTTGTGCTGGAGCCCTTGAGGGAAAATAGATGAGGATCTCTGGGCTGTGAGACAAACCTTGGTCAAGGATGCTTGCTTTGGGGACTCTGCTCTAAAAACCCAGGAAAGCAAAATGGTGGAATGTTAGCTCTTAAATGAACTTTAAAGAACATATAACCTAACTAACCTAACTCCTTTCCCTTACAGAGGAAGAAACCTAGGCTCAGAGTGGAACAAGCAAGGCCAAGGCTAACACAGCCAGCCAGTGACAGGCCTCCCCGGTTTCCTGGCCAGGGCTCATAGCTCTCCCCAGTGCTATCTTTCATCCTGGGAGAAAGTGAAATTAAATAAAGACAAAAACTTGGTCCTAAATCCTGGCCTGGACCCACTTAGCTTTTCATCACTGCTTTTCTTTTTTTTTTTTGATTAATTAATTAATTAATGTATTAATTTATTTATTTTTGGCTGCATTGGGTCTTCGTTGCTGTGCGCGGGCTTTCTCTAGTTGCGGTGAGCAAGGGCTACTCTTCGTTGCGGTGCGCGGGCTTATCATTGCGGTGGCTTCTCTTGTTGCAGAGCATGGGCTCTAGGCGCGTGGGCTTCAGTAGTTGTGGCATGTGGGCTCAGTAGTTGTGGCGCACGGGCTTAGTTGCTCCAAGGCATGTGGGATCTTCCCAGACCAGCACTCGAACCCGTGTCCCCTGCATTGGCAGGTGGATTCTTAACCCCTCTGCCACCAGGGAAGTCCCCATCACTGCTTTTCAATACAGGTCCACAGATTGAGTCCATGGAAAGATGTTTACCCTGAGAAAGAAGAGAGATGAGAACCCTGGAATACTTTCACAATGGTGATTGGAAATCTTCTTCAAGGTTAAGAGAACTTAGTGGTTTCTTACGTGGTTATGATTGTAGAACAGATAAGCAATGCTTTAAAACCTATATAGTATTCCTTTCCTATGTTCAATTTCATTCTCATTCATTAGCTTTAGTGATTTTATAGCTAGTGATTCTACTTTGGTCAGGGTCCCTATCACTGGCAAATATAGTTAGTCAGCCCATGACCGGTTCCTAAATTGAAGAAGCTGACAGAATGTTAGACTATTAGGGCTAGAAGGAAGCTTAGAGATTCTCTGGACCATATTCCTCTGTTTACAGATGAGTACAATGGAACTGAGGCAAGGCAAGTAGGTTACTCAGTACATTCATGGACCACACCATTGATTCTCCCCACCATGTGGGGAAGGAGGGTCCTTCCATTTGAAAATTACAGAGCAGCTCCCTTTGTAATACTCAGGTGTCTTTTATGAATAATTAATGGCTGTGCCCAACTCCAGGGGGCTGAATGCCTATTGCAACCTGGGTGTGACTAATCCACAGGCACTTCCATAAGGTATGGATCTTGAGCTGTCCTTGCCATCTTTTGCTTCATGGAAAGATCAATGGAGAGAAAACAAGGACATTTTCCAAGATCTCATGATGAATCAGCAAAGGCTCTGAGGCAACATTCTGTTACTGGATGAGGAATCAGAAGACATAAATTCCAATCCTTACATTATCTCTAACCATGTGAGAGACCTAGGGCAACTCACTTCCCTTTCTGAGTCTCAGTTTTCCCCCATCATGGAAGGGTTTTTCTGGGTGACCTCTAAGAACCTTTCAGCTCTGATGGCCTGTGGGTCTAGAAGACAAGGCTCAGAGCTATGTCATGCCTAAAACTTGATCGTTGGAAGCCAGAAATTGACTGCTACCATGATGTACCTCAAGGCTTCTCAACCTGTAAGGGATAAACGGGTTCTGCATCCAAAACAGAGTAACAGTGTCTTTCAGCGATTTGCATGCAAAAAAAATATAAGTTCAGTTTTATTTTTTTCCATTGCATTTTTTTCTCAAGCTCTTAATGCCTGTTTTCACTTGTCTGCTTGCAAGGACAAGCATATAACACAACAAATAAATGAATAACAGACAAATAACACATGACAACTCAGAAATACAATATCTTTATCATTTTTCCTTTTGAAGTATAGTAAGGAAAATAATATTTATTGAATATTTCCCACAGTTTATATACAGCATCTTATTTAAGATCTTTAAGCAATCAGTGTTATCATGCCTTTTTTTGCAGAAGAAAGCACTAAGACTCAGAGATAAAATCATTTGCCTAAATATCATATATTAACACATATATGTGGAACCTAGAAAAATGGTACAGATGAACTGGTTTGCAGGGCAGAAATAGAGACACAGATGTACAGAACAAACGTATGGACACCAAGGGGGGAAGGTGGCGGGGGGGTGGTGGTGGTGTGATGAATTGGGCGATTGGGATTGACATGTATACACTAATATGTATAAAATAGATAACTAATAAGAACTGGCTGTATAAAAAAATAAATAAAATTAAATTTAAGAAAAGTTAAAGATTTTGAAAAAAATAAAATAATTTGCCTAGTATACACACAAGCAGTAAAGTCCAGATTTGAAGCCAGTTTTTCTGACTCCAAAACCTACATGAATTTCCACAATCAAAACTTTGCATGCAGAAAACACAGACATACTGTTTTTGAGCAAAACTGACTTTCTGTAAGAGAGGGAAATTAAATATATCAGCATTTTAGTGAGTTCCACAAAGAACCACACCATGGTTTCCCTGGGTTCCGACATTGGAACATCTTTGAAAACAGGCAGATAATGTGAGGCTTTAGTCTGACTTTCCCCAAGAATTTTAAAGAGAGAGGATATCTATGTCTAGAAATATTTCAGTCAAAATATTTATTAATATATCCATAGGATTAAAGGTGAGGTGACTGTTTCTTTGTTTAGAGTTCATGTTACTTTAAAAATGCACCATGTGCACCAGGATTTTGTCCTGACCCCCACCCTAGGTATTCAATCCTGTAGTCCTCCCTGGGATATAGGGCAAGATTAGACTGGGCTTGAATGAACTGTTTCTGATTCAGAGACTCCCCTAAGACAGGAGTCTATATAGTGCCTTCTCAAAGTGGCCCATACATCAGTCTCCAAATCTGTGGAGCAACTGGGACCAGATCACAAGTTCTTTCATCCAACATTCTTTGACAGTCCTGGATGCTTCCGGCACAGGGCAAGACTAGCGCTACCAAAACAAATACAATTTAGTCTTGAATTGACCTTGGACACCTAACCTATGTCAGGCCTAGACCCCAGGAACAACTGTGGGAGGCTGCATTGTCCTGTGCCTGCCTCCATGCTCTAGAGATAAAAGTCAAGTGTTATGGCAAAGGGCGCTGCATTTTCTGTTCTGGCTTTCACCAAAATGAAATATCTGTGCCCATTTTGTCTCCCAGTAATTGACAGAAAAATCAGAGAATATCAAAGTTTGAAATGACTCTGGAGAGCTGGCTATCACTTCATCTCAAATCTCTCCTTTTAGAGATGAGGTTACTGAGGTTCAGAGGGTGGAGGGTTGTCTAAGGTCACCCATAGAGTGTGGGGCAAAGCTGGACCTAAAACCCAGGTCTCCTGGCTCTACGCTCAATGCTCCTTTCACTGCTGTTGTCTAATTGCCTTGGTAATGGGCAAGACATTAGCCTAGAAGGAAAAGAAGTCACTCTTTGTTTAATGAAAAATTATAACTGAATGGATAGATAGATCTGTACTTCCTCAAACTGCAGTGGCTCATGGTTATGTTGGACTGATTCTATGACCTAGTAACAAAGACACCTTATGCTGCCCCATTATGAACATCCTGAACACACCAGACTTTTTCATGTTCTGAAAATTATACTCGCTCGGTCTGGAATATCCTTCCCCTTTCTCCTTGTGGCAAACACTCTTTCAGACCCCATTCCATCACTTCCTCTATGGAACTGTGGTGGATTTGTTCTGGGGCACCTTAGGTAAGCTGGAAATATGTTCCCAGACTCCCTTTACATAGTAGCGTTGGCTACAAGAGACATTTATCACAATATTTGGAATATAGAAGTGAAGCTACTATGTTATAATATTTAGAAGGTTGTTGCAGGGCACCACGTGTCTCAGTGTCTCATTCATATTGTTCCTGATCTGCTGGTTTACCTGTTGGGGTGGAGCAGTAGCTGAGCGCTCAGGTCCTCCAATTCCCATCAGAGCTCCTCTTGTAGCGCCTCTGAATCCTGGACCACCATGTAGCGCTCCATGGGGAAGGCCAGGTTCTCCTACAGGTCACCAAGGTCATCACCTAGAGAGAGTGTGAGGTGGAAATGGACTCCAGTTGGTCCTTGCAGGTTGCAGTCCATCATTGCTCCCCCCACTTCATGCCCATTTCTCTTTCCTAACTGCATGCCATGCTGACTCCAAGTCCAGGACCAAACTCTGAAACAACAGCCTCACCTCAGCTGAATGGGCAATTCCTATAATTGTGAGAAATGAACCCTGATAATGAATCTCTAGTTCTACACCACATGAAGTGGTTTTGCTTCTCTGATGGAGACCTAAGTGATCAGGAGTCTTCTGTGAAGCCCCCAGAGTCGGTCATTTCCAGGCTGTGCCCTTCTACCAAAGCACACAACACACTGTGCTGTACTCTCATGATGGACCAGGCTCTCCCTCATTAGCAGGGACAGCTGACATGTTCTGCATGCTGACTTTGTGCCAGGCACTGTTTTGAGCACAGAATTAATTCTTACAACTGAATGAGGTAAATGTTATTATTATCGCCATTTTATAGACAAGGCAACCAGGGACCAGAAAAGCTAAGTGACTTACCCAGGCTTTCACAACTAGGAAGGGGAAGACCCAGGATTCAAAACCAGGCAGCCTGGTCCAGAGCCAGCACTCTGACACTCTCTGTGCGAGCTCTTCAAGGAACAAGTCTCATTCGTTACCCAACTCTGGCACTAGAATAAAAGAATGATCCATCTACTTCATCTGAAGATAAAATGACTTTTCTACAAAGTTGATGGAGCGTGGATGACAATGGAAGTTTTGGAGCCTAGGGTCCTACTGTACCTTGAATGCTATCCCTCCCAGACTGGAAGGTGAGATTATAAACAGTCCATAGTCAAGGTCTTGTTAGTAGACAAGAGAACTGTTTACCCACAAAGTGTGCATCACCTGAAGGCCATCAGCATGCTTTCTGGGAGCAGCAAACCGACAATGCAGCACACCACCAGATGAGCCTGTTTTTCTCCCCAGCCCAGGCCAACACCCCACCCTGGGTGGAGCCCTCTCTACCCTGTGAGTCTCCCGGACTGGAGGGCTGAGCCCAGCTGGAGGGCAGAATTCCCACCAAGGTGCTAGGTATACAATTCCTGTTTAATACTTCACTTCTTCTATGTAACCTCAAAACTTCTTTTTGTATGTAGTAAACATGAACTAGGACTCACATTTAGTTTTTAATGTGCTTGCCAGTTTCTAGATATCAAATTTGAATGAAGACTCAAATTTGGACTTCACATCAGTGTATCTTGGGCTGTAGAGTCTGTTGTTCAATATGAAATTGGGTGTTCTCTGTTCACCTATTCAGAAGAGACATGGCGAAATTAATGGCCTCTATCTTACATGCAACACACCAAAAGTTTTTTTAAAGAAAAGAAGAAAGAGAGAAATGGAAAAAAAATTAAAATGTGTAGGAAAAATGGTAAGAAACAAAAATCAGTTGCTACATCAGTGAGGTACAATGCCTGTACTGCTGTTCTAGGACACAGAAGGGAGGCAGGTAAAGGTCTAGAAGCTTCATGCAACTTGAAGTGTTCCACTATTCACATAAGAGGAGAAAACCCTCGTGATATTTAGTGCACCATTAATGGCCAGTGTGGACATTATGTACATGTTCTATATCAGCCAACCGGAAGGGCTTGTAGTATTCAAATTCAGGGCTTTTATTCAGGGTAAGACTTGAAGAGGACCTAGTCCAACCTTTCATTCACAGGTGAGGAAACTGAGGCTCTGAGAAGGTAGATCCTCTGATTCTAGACTGATACTAGCCAACCTGGGAAGAGGCCCAGAGCAAAGGTGTCCCAGCCTGGAAGCAGGGAAGTCAGCTGAGACCCAGGGCTGTGGCTCCAGCATGGCAGCCAGCCTCCTCACAGGGCTCCACCTGCTACCTGGAACCCCACAGCAACCCCATGCCTCCCATGCAGGATGTTAAAGCAAGGGACTAAGAGTGGGCTGTCCTGAAGCCCTGCTGGCAGTAAAATACTGTTGCCCAGCCTGCATGGAGCATGTTCAAACCTTCCTGGGACTTTAGCATAAACTCTTAAACTCTTTTCATTCCTCCCACACCTTCTGAGAGCTAGCTTTCCAAAACAGCCCCTGCCGCACCCCCAAACCCCCAGACAGGAGCCTCTCAAGAGCTCCTTCTTCACTTCAAATCCAAAGGAGAAAAGGGACCCAGAGGTTGGGGACAGCACCGCTAAGGAGATTTACTTCCCTTACAAATCTTCCCATCCAGGAACATTTCCCCTGGAATGAAATAGCACCAATGCAGAGAGCCTTTAGAGACATTCCAGTTCAAGTCACTCATTTGTTGGATGAAACTGGGACCCAGAGAAGGGACATGCTTTGCCTAAGGGCCCTCAAGGAGTCAGGTGGGCTAGGGCTGCAGGAGGGTCTCTGGGCACCATTCCTGCCAGGTGCATCCAATCGAGTGTGTGTGTGTGTGTGTGTGTGTGTGTGTGTGTGTGTGTGTGTGTACAGGCCTGTGTGAGCATGCATTTGGTGCCAGGAACCCGGGTTGCACTGAGAAGTTTTCTTGTACATCGTGGACGGGTGGAGGAGAGAAGGGGTTTGCTTGCAGGTAGAGTAAAAACGGCTTGCATATGACAGATGATATTTTTATCTTCAACTGAACCAGAAATCAAGAGTCCAACTCACAATTTTACCTGCTACTATTTTGAACAATCATTAACTGGAAAGTAATATATGTTTATTATAGAAAATTTGGAAGTTAGAAGAAATGTGAAAGAATTAAAACTACCCATAATTCCACCACCTAGAAACCACCTTTGTCAATGTTTTGGCTTACATTCTTCAGTCTTTGAAAAAAAGTGCAATTAACTGGCATGTTCTGTTTGGTAATCTAATATTTGCATGTTCTAGTGAAACTTTGTTTTCATAATGATGAATACTCCTCCATGGGATGTTTTCAGTGGCTGCCTAGTTATTCATGCTGTTGGTTTATTCATTCAACCCATTTCTTACTGACGGATACTTTGGTAACACCTCTTTTCTCTCATCAAAAATAATAGTGAGATAAATGTCTCTGGATCTCTGGTTATTCTTGGATGAGATTCTTAGGATAGAATTAGTGTAATGAAGAGAATGACACTTCAAAATTTTGACATATTATGTTTCCAAGTCATGCTTCATGGATCTACATTTTTACATTCTTAGCAATGGTGTAATATATGAGCATTAGTTTCTCTATACATTTTGATTGTAATTTTATGGAATTCCAAGGAACTTCAGAAAATATTTTAATTATTGCTATGTAGACATTCACTATTTTTCACTTGATTTTTATAAAAATTATAAAACTAACCAATACAACAAAATACCTCATTCTATTTCACATTGTTTGAAGTTTGATCTTTTTTAAGAAACTTCAGGGGCTTCCCTGGTGGCGCAGTGGTTGAGAGTCCGCCTGCCGATGCAGGGGACACGGGTTAAGTTTTCACAGAATTATAAATAAGTATATACAGGCCACTTAGCATTCTTTATATAAATATTTCTATAAAATGTTATAATGTGCATACTTGATGTTTTAAAACTACAAAATACTTTCAAAGCACTCTAGTGGTTCAGAGTGTAGTATCCTGTCATTTGGTGAGCCAGGTCTTTTTTTTTTTTGAGTATTTGAGTTGTCTGCAATTTGATTGGAATTAACAGGTAGAGAGTATGAAGCCTTTCTTAGTTCCCGCTGGGTGTTGGTAGCTCACATTGAACTGTGCTCTGTGCATCACTGGGAACAAAAACAACCTCCATTATTGCTTCCGGATGCCAAGTTTTGCAAACATTTTGATCTTTATATGAATTAACATTGTATTTTTTCTCAAACCCCTAGATCTCTATTTTGCAGTTTACTGTGATCGCCCAAAAGGAAATGAAAAACTGAAGGAGGTATTGAAGACATAGTTATACATTTATCTGTACACTTTCTACTTTTTATTGTACAATGAATATATATGTAGAAAGTTATAGAATAGAAATAAAAGGAAGAAAATTAAAGTAGCTTGTAATCACATCATGCAAAGATAATGCTGTTACTCTTAACAGTGTTAATATCTTTCCAGTCATCTCCCTAGAGGAATATATACATATTGTCCACAGTGCTTTTATCACCCACAATGATATATTGTGAATGTATCATCATTCCAATATGCCAATAAGTACAGTAGGCTCCCTTATCCCTGGGGATATGTTCCAAGACAGCCAGTGGGTGCCTGAAACCACAGATAGTACTGAATCCTATATATACTAGGCTTTTTCCTACACTAATGGACAGGTAGCCTGTACAGCTACTTGGACAGAGGGATGATTCATGACCCAGGTGGGATGGAGTGGGACAGCATGAGATTGCAGCATGCTACTTGAAACAGCTCGAAACTTAAAACTTATGAACTGTTTATTTCTGGAATTTTCCATTTAATATTTTCAGACCACAGTTGACTACAGGTAAGTGAAACCGTGGAAAGTGAAACCATGGATAACGGAAGGCTACTGTACCTACTTTTAATCAGCACCCTAGTATGTGCCAGGCACAGTGAGGTAGTTATGAGCAAAACAAGACCCAGTTCTCAGGCCAAATTGGGGAGAGCAGGAAAGAACACAGGCTCCCTGAGCCCTGGTCCAGCACCCTTTCTCCTGGTTTATTCTCATTACTAGGTAAAGTTTGACTCCTTAGCGGTTTTTATTTTTATTTATTTATTTTTACAAGCCCAGCAATTTTAGATCACATTTTTCTTAAATTTGTCTTTAGGTCACGGTGTCCTACTTATTTACTTTTTTTTCCTTAATATTTATTTATTTATTTATTAATAGATCTTTATTGGAGTATAATTGCTTCAGAATACTGTGTTAGTTTCTGTTGTACACCAAAGCGAATCAGCCATATGCATACACATGTCCCCATAACCCCTCTCTCTTGAGCCTCCCTCCCATTCTCCCTATCCCACCCCTCTAGGTCATCGCAAAGCACAGAGCTGATCTCCTGTGCTATGCTGCTGCTTCCCACTAGCTAACTATTTTATATTTGGTAATGTATATATGTCGATGCTACTCTTACCTTTGATCCATAAAGAATCGAGAGTCTGGGAGTTCCCTCGTATGTTATATGTTGCTTTTCCCTTGTTGCTTTCAATATTGTTTCTTTGTCTTTAATTTTTGTCAATTTTTTTTTTTTTTTTTTTGGCGGTATGCGGGCCTCTCACTGTTGTGGCCTCTCCCGTTGCAGAGCACAGGCTCCGGACGCGCAGGCTCAGCAGCCATGGCTCATGGGCCCAGCCGCTCCGCAGCATGTGGGATCTTCCCGGACCGGGGCACGAACCCGTGTTCCCTGCATCAGCAGGCAGACTCTCAACCACTGCGCCACCAGGGAAGCCCTAATTTTTGTCAATTTGATTACTATGAGCCTCAGCGTATTCCTCCTTGGGTTTATCCTGTGGGGACTCTGTTCAATATCTGTAATAACTTAAATAGGAAAAGAATTTGAAAAAGAGTAGATGCATGTATATGTATAACTGAATCACTTTGCTATACACCTGCAACTAACACGACATTGTTACTCAACTATACTACTCCAATGTACAAAAACAAACAAACAAAAAAGAAGAATTGAGAGTCTTAGTTAGATTGCCCCTGTATGGCCTGACAGAGCACAGTTCCCAGAAGTCTTGGAAGCAAAGCTTTTCCCATAGCAGGTGCACCTGCTAGCGGTACTACAAGTAGAAATAAATCCTGACTTTTGGAAATACAGTTCTTCCGTGAACTGAAGGGTCCTTCCCTGATGCAGAAGGACCCTCCCAGTTCCACAGAGGGCTTTCTGTTCCCTAACGCCTGCCAGGACCCACGCAGACTTCTGTGAGGTGGGGCAAGAAAGGGGGCAATGTGGCTGAGATCCAGCCTAGTAGAGACAGAGCAGAGCCAGGATGGAGCCCAGGCCTGGTGATGCCAGCACAGTGCTCTTCCTGACCTCCCCCACCTCCATTGAAGGCATGATTGACTAGGCTGAAGAACCTGAATGGGTCAAAAAGAGGCCACTACTGTCTGCTCTTCTTATATGTGCATACACACACATACACACACACAGACATACACACACCCCTGAAACACTCACATGAGCGCACTCACATGAAAACAGGCAATCTTAACCAAAATGCTCCCAGGCATTCCATAAGTGCCTCATCTATGGTCCTGGCACCATTGCTGGAGCCTGATTCATGCTTAACAGTCATTTGCACCAGATCCCCAACAGCAAGAGACCATCTCCAGACAAGCCAGGATCCCTTCCACTGGGAGTTTCCAGGCCTGCATCACACACACCCCAGGGACATGCTCTCCGCTAGTAGGTGGAGTCAAGAGGCTCAGTGCAGTGAGTGCCAGACAGCAGACACCGAGCGAGCACCTCTGAAGAGCAAGATGCAGGGCTGGGCTGTGAAGCGGACCCTGGGATGATCTAGTGCTCTAGAAAGCACTCCATATACATTAGAATCATATCATCTCACTATACGTGTATTGAGCTTCATGATTCACAGGCATTGTCTCGCCTGCCTGAGCCCTGCATGAAGGATGTATTATTAATTTATTTAACAGATGAAGACACTAGGTTCAGAGAAGCTTAATGGCTGGGCCTAAATTAGACAGTGAGTAGCACAGCTTGGATCGAAAGCCCAGATCTCCTGACTCTAAAACCAATGTCCTCCACCCTTTCAAAGGTTGACCTCAACTTGTTATGTGAGTCTCAGTTCTCACTGTGACCCAGGAGGTGAGGCTGGTAAAGCTCATTATTCTCATTTAACAGGTGGGGGAACAGGTTCCAAGAGGAGAAGACAGCCACGTTCACCAGGGGCCTTCTGGCTCTACATCCAGTGCTCTTTCCTCCTCACCTGGTCCCTGCTACGGAATAGCTCCCCAGAGAGGAGGGAATTGTGAACAGAGCAAGAATAACAACGATTCAGAGCAGATTGGGAGCTCCCTAAGAATGCTGCAGACAGAGGTTTTGGGTACTTCTGCTGAGAACCTCCCTGGGGGAGTCCCAACCCCTGCCCAGCACGAGGGTGTAATGTATGTTTTGAGGTCATGTCCACTTCCTCTTAGATGTTGCCGCCTGTGATCTTCTTTCTGGTCTAGGTCAGGATATCACTTTCTACTGACCAGGCCTAGGGCCCTACTTTAGAACATCCAACTGTTGTTCAGCAGTGTGGTTTCTTTGAAGAAAAATGTGGGTAGAGATAGGTGGGGAGGAAGTTGGCAGGAGAGGACAAGCACACACACAGTGGCATTGCCTACTGCCTGCTCTTGGAAAGGGTTGTACATCATCTTACACTGGCCCTGTTCCTTCCACTATGTATAGAGCAGAGTCAAACATTACACTCTTCATTTCATAGAGGTGCTGATGGGAGGTAACAGCAGGGAGACCAGTTAGGAGAAACCCAAATGGGATACAACAGGGACTTAAAAGTGGCATTAGGGTCAGGAAATGGACACAGTCTGAAGAAAGACTTCAGAGAGAGAATCAACCAGTCTTAAGGAATGGATGATGGAGAGAAGAAAAGTGAGTGAGAAGAGCCTAGGCTGACTTCTGGGTTACTCACTTAGGCAACTTGGTGGCTGAGCAGGCCAGGAACTGGGCTAAGGACCACGGAGGAAGGAGAAAGTCTGGGGAGAGCAAGATGAGCTTAATCTTTTATATGCTGAGGTTACACATCCGGGGAATATTCTCATGAAGCTGACAAGAAGGCAAGATGCTCAGAAGAGAGGTTCTCTGACTTCACCCTAAGAATTCACAGACGTTGCTACAGCCACCACTGCCACTGCAGACATAATAAGGAGGGATTTGGGAAGGGGGATTGGGAAAGAGTGGGCTGTGCTTGTAGAATTCATAGTGAATAAAGGAAGGATCCTGAGTAGGCTTCCCTGATCCCCTTACAGCCCATCATTTTCATGGATTGTTTGGTAGACAAGTACCAATGTCCCATTGGCAATGTCATAATGGAATGACAGAGCATCTTGAGCTAAAAGGTCTGGATTTGGTGTTATAAATTACTAGCTACATGATCTAGGGCTAAACACTTAACTTTCCCGATCTTCTTTCTTTATAAAATGGTTGTCTTGTGAAAATGCTGTGTAAATTATAACAGGTTGCTCTCGGGTAAGTTATCAGTTTGATATGTCATACCAATAAGCAACTAATTTTGTAACTGAAATTAAATGCTTACCGATTTGAGAAACTAAAGCTTTAAGGAGGAAGTACTAACAGATTGGGAAAACCCAGTGAATTTTTTTAGAGCAAATTATAGGAAACCCTCAAAGCTCCAGCATCCTGTCGTGACGTCTTTAGGGAAAGGAAGATGCAAGAATGGGAGTCAGGGGTTGTCCCACCAGCCTCCTTACCCCTCTCCCTCACCGCAGCGGTGATGCTTGCCTGTGGAATAAATCTCTATGCTCTTGTGGATGCTGTGTTTGCCGCTCTGGCACAGCTATCTGTCAGGTTCTTAATCTTGGGTCTCACATAGGTTTTTAGTTCGTCACCTTCTTGGGCACCAGCTGCTTATTATCGCTCAACAAGTCATCACTTCAGCATCAACTCTTGAGGCGATAAAAGGGATAGAGGGCATGGACTTCAATTTAATGAAAAACCAACTGTTTTCTGAGCTCCTTGGATGTGTCAGGCACGGTGCTAAGCAGTGGAGATAGAAAGCTGAGCCCAACAGTCAAAGTTACTGAAAAATGAGAACAATGATAAAAATAAGAACTACCTTCCTTACAGGATGCTGGGAAGAAAAAAATGAGGATGTGTGTTATCATTGGCGAAGTCCTGGACAAATAGACATTTTGTTTTATTTTTTTAAAAAAAAGAGAGAAGGAAGGAAGGAAAGAAGGAAGGAAGAAGGGAAAGGGGAAGGGAGGACTATCTTCAGTCCTGGTGTGAATATCTTTAAAAAAAACAAAACGAATTGCCTAACCAATCCTTTCATGATTTTTCTGTCCCCTTATGTCCCTATTCACACTGGTATTCTGTTACCAGACTATGAATCATTCAAGATGATAATATTAATTTGTACAGTATAAGCCAGAATTACTTTGAAAAAAGAGGGGACTTATTTTCTGGTGGCACATACTTTACGAAGAAACTCCAAGAAAAATAAAAACACAGATGCATTGGAGGTTTGTGCTCTCATTCTTGGTTTTATTAACAGAGCCCTCAGTGGGTTCCCTGCAGTCTGATGCTTCACGCAGCTTCTGCAGTCCAGGGTCCAGTTGAGCTAAGAATCCTGGTGTGAAGAAGCCTAGAATGGTCAAAGAGGGAAAGTTGGGTGGAGATCATTAGAGATTACAGAACAAACAATAGCATTCGTGTTCACTCAATTCTGAAGTCAGAATGTAGTACATTCCTGTGTGAATAAGGAAGAGTGGTTGTTTCATACTAGAAAAATTCAAGGGCTTCCCTGGTGGCTCAGTGGTTGAGAGCCCGCCTGCCGATGTAGGGGACATGGGTTCGCGCCCTGGTCCGGGAAGATCCCATGTGCCGCGGGGCGGCTAGGCTCGTGAGCCATGGCCACTGAGCCTGCACGTCCGGAGCCTGTGCTCTGCAACGGGAGAGGCCACAACAGTGAGAGGCCCGCATACCGCAAAAAAAAAATCCAAAAACAAATGTATATATATATATTTTCAAAAATGTTCTTCCATGTATCTGAAAACTGAAATATGGGTTTTTCCAATAAAAAACTGTGCCTTGATTAGAATATCATAAATCAGAACATGGAATTCAGTCATTTTAAAGCCTTATTACTAAAGTATATTTTTTTCATCCTTAAGCCTACATCTCTGGTCTTGGGTTTGAGAAGATAAAATCTATAGGTATGTTGTTAAAAGAAAAGGACAAGTGGCATTTCATGAGCACTTAGTATGTGCCATGCACCATGTGATAACATTTTCCATGTGCATTGTCTCATTATCTCATTAATCCTCACTGCTAGTCTAGGTTTTTGGACAAGGGAACACTTCGGTCCAGCACTTTTTTCTTTTTTTTTTGAATCCCTCTGCTACCTCAACCACACTAGCCCCTACTCACACTACTGGTCACCTGGATAACTTTTTCCCTTCAAGATTCAGCCTGGCCCAAGTTTGCCAAGGTTTTCCCGTCCCCTGTTCCTTCAGTCAGCAGTTCCTCCTCTATCATGCTTTGCCACAGAGTATAACATTAGACACCAACCCGTTTTCCTTATTAAAGTGTAAGCTTCGTGAGGATAGAGGCCATGTCTCTTTTCACTACAAGCCTAGTCCATAGCGCGCTTCTTAGCACATTGAACACCCCCCAAGATGTTGGTTGAAGGAACACATGAATGAGTTACTGAGCGAGCTAAATATTTTTAGTTCCCAATTTTCAGATAAGAAAAACAAGGCTCAGTAAGTGTTAGTAAGTGATTGCCCTCTAGCAGATGTTTGTTCTAGTAGGTATAGGATTTGAACCAAATTGTCTGACTCTTCTTGCTCTTACTATCAGCAAGAGTGGGAGGATCCTGAAGTGCCACTGCCTGTCCTCTCTGACCTCACTTTGTTGTTCTGTAGTAAGAAAGCATTAATGAAAAACAGAAGCCTCAAAGCATCTAAGGCCAACCGATGGTGCAGGAGCCAGCAATTAACGTCAAGCTCCAAAGCAGCCAGAGCCTCTGCTAAGGACAGAGAATTGAGGTTGATAAAACTCGACATGGGTTTTCTGAGTGTCTGCTGTGTGTTTCACCCGTGCTATAAGCTGTGGGGAGTTTGGAAACGGGCACCAGATACATCTCTACCCTCAGGCTGCTTACAGCCTCTCCAAGGGTGTCAAGATGACGCACAGGGTGAAATGGCCTCAGGTCAGAGGAGGTAATAAGAGGATAAGAAAGGCCCTTGGCTGGAGGCCTGCCTCTGCCTTTTTCTACCTGTGACCTTTGGAGAGCCACTCTCATCCCTCAGTGCTTTAGTTTCCATACCTGCCAAATTTAGACAATGGACTATAAACCAGAACAGTCAGCAGGTCAGATCGGACCTTCAAATTTGTTTTTGTCCTGCCCATATATTATGGATTGAATTGTGTTTCCCCCCAAATTCGTATGTTGCAGTCCTAATTCTTAGCATCTCAGAATGTGACCTTCTTTGGAGATGGGGGTCTTCACAGAAAGAATCGAGTTAAAATGGGATCGAATATGACTGGTGTCCTTATTAAACAGACATGCATACAGGAAGAATGCCATGTGAACTTGAAGACTGCTGTCCACAAGCCAAGGAGAGAGGCCTGGAGCAGATCCTTCCCTCACAGCCCTCAGAAGGAACCAACCCTACTGACACCTTGACAGTAAATTAGTTTAAGCCACACAGACTATAATTTTGTTATGGCAGCCCTAGCAAACTCTACACCATTGTTGTTGTTGATTTAAACACTTTGGGGTTTTTGCACCACATTCCTCACCATTCTGTATTTATTTTCTTCCACTGAGCTGCTATGCTCGCTTACTTTCTCAGCTGGTTCTTCAGGCACTTAAGCCCGTCTTCTCTGGATAAAGACCATCCCAAAGGACTTGAGTGCTCACATTTCATGACTATTCCCTGGAAGTCTTTAAAGACTGAGAAGCAAGGGTCACATTCCATAAGAAGATCTATTTCAGGACCTGGTAAAGCAGACTGAATATGTCCAAACCAGTGGTGTTTAGTAATCAGCTCTTGGGGGGAGGGAGAGGGTAAGCCCTGATTTGTAGTATTTGCCAGTTTCTCACCATGGCCAATTTCAAGCTTTCAACATGAACTCATTGAAAGTAGAGGTGGGAGGAGATGTGCAATGTTGGCTCTAGGAGGTGTGGGCAGGGGGAGACTCCAGCACACAGCTGCCATGGCCTTCCCAGGGCTTGAAGTCGAGACATGGACCTCTTTGCACCTGGACCTAATGCCCGAGCTCTTTAAACCACCTCAGCTGAGCAGCGGGAAATCAGGGTCCTAATCCTGCCTCTTCTTTTGACTCACTGAGTGAATTGGGATAAGCCTCTAGGCCTCAACGATCGTCATTTGTAAAATGAAAAGTTTTGAACAAATTAGGGGCTTACGGGTTTGGTAGCTTGGTCTCTGCACCACTGAAGGAGGGAGGAGGGGGGCAAGTAAGCTGGGCCCCCCTAACCGCTCTTCAGCCAAAGGCACTTTGCCTTTATATGCCTCCTGTATTGGGGGTGTAAATCACGTTTGTATCGGGGGCTGGGCGGGGGGAAAGGAGAAGAAAGGGTGGCCTCTGAGATCTCTACCGCTGAAGTGTTTTGTGCTCTTCCATGATTCTAGGTCAGAAATCTTAGCCTCACCCACAGACTTTAAAAAGGAAGCACAAAAGGGCGTGGTTGGGGGAGGAAAGGCCAACAGGGTGACCAATTCCAAAAAACAAGGCAATGAATGGAGACAGGTCAAAACCAGTGGATGGGCCCCAGTGATGCTGCACATTTTCTGAGCATGTTTCTTCCAGAAAGCTCCTCTTCCACAGACAATTTCTGTGAAGAGAGGAATATTTTCACCTGCCCTTGGATGGCATCCAGGTCTGGGGTGGAAAGTGGCAGCTGTTTAACAGACCACAGTAACACTGCACAGCAATTAGGGCAGGAAGTGAAGAAGGCTGCATCGCGCTGTAAGTGCTGAGGTGGAACTGAGGTCAAGAGAATGCGATGCCTCCGGATTGAACTCAGCCTCCTGCCCCAACTGAATGTCCTCCTCCATGGACAGGGCACCTGGGAGAGCAGCGGGTGGTTTCTAAGGAGGAGAGTCCTTAAAGCTGGGACCCAACATAGATACTGGGGTGCAAGGACAGGGCAAGGGCAGGAGGAGCCATCCTCATTTTGCTTGGGGACCATGCATCTGGTGGCAACGCAGAGGAAGGCTTGAGAGGGGAGTGCTGGAGACCAGGTAGCAGATTACAGGGATTGTCTAGATGACAGATCATGCACGTTTGTCTTAGTGTGGTACAGTGACAAGGATGGAGTTTGTCCTTAAGGGACCAGACACTTCATATGGAGGGTACCTTTTTTTTTTTTTGCGGTACGCGGGCCTCTCACTGTTGTGGCCTCTCCCGTTGCGGAGCACAGGCACTGGACGCACAGGCTCAGTGGCCATGGCTCACGGGCCCAGCCGCTCCGCGGCATGTGGGATCTTCCCGCACCGGGGCATGAACTCGTGCCCCCTGCATCGGCAGGCGGACACTCAACCACTGTGCCACCAGGGAAGCCCGGAGGGTACCTTCTTACTCAGACCTCTCTTTTATGGACACTTCCAGCCTCTCCATTGTCCTCTGGATTGGCCTCTGGGGTTGTCAGTTCCTCTGATTGAGGGAAAGACAGACTTTTCTTTTGTTTTCTTTCACACCATACTTATACTTGGGCACAGAATAGGACTGAGTAAACATCATCCCAGAAACCTTGGGCCATGGAATGGGAGTCACAACTTCCATGTGGGCTTAATAATCATGTTGAAAAACAAAAACACTACTTCAAAAAGATATGTGCACCCCAGTGTTCATAGCAGCATTATTTATGGAAGACATGGAAGACATGGAAGACATGGAAGCAACTTAAGTGTCCATCAAGAGATGAATATATAAAGAAGATGTAGTATATATATATACACACATATACATATACACACACACACAATGAAATACTACTCAGCCTTAAAAAAAAGAATGAAATCTTGCCATTTGCAGCAACATGGATGGACCTGGAGGGTATTATGCTAAGTGAAATAAGTCAGACAGAGAAAGACAAATACTGTGTGATATCACTCATATGTGGAATCTGAAAAATATGACAAACTAGTGAATATAACAGAGAAGAAGCAGATTCAGAGATATAGACAACAAACCAGTGGAAGGAGGGGCCTTACTGGGGTGGGGGAGTGGAATCTAAAAAATACAACAAACTATTGGAATCTAAAAAATACAAGAAACTAGTGAATATAACTAAAAATAAGCAGACTCTATATATCTATAGAGAACAAACTAGTGGTTACCCGCGGGGAGAGGGAGCGGGGAGGGGCAATATAGGGGTAGGGGATTAATAGGTACAAACTCTTAGGTATAAAATAAGCTACCAGCATATATTGTACAACATGGGAAATATAGCCAGTATTTTACAATAACTATAAATGGAGCGTAACCTTTAAAAGTTGTGAATCACTGCATTGTATACCTGTAACATATGATATTGTACATCAACTACACTTCAGTTAAGACAAAAAAGAAAAGAAAGAAAGAAAATGGGAAAAAAAATCATGTAGACAAACAGGACCCTTGGAAGAGTTGTATCTATTTTTAAAAAGTATCCCGGTGTCTCTCTCTCCACGCTTGGGTAGGGGACTTTGTGGAGGTGATGATGGAATTCTAGTGCAGTCAAAGGGTTTGGAGGCTGGAAGGGGACTTAGAAATTGAATTTGGGTCAAGGAGATTGTGTTGGCTCCACTTTTAAAATACAAATCCCAAATCTCATCACTTTTCACCCCCTGCAGCCATCGCTAAGGATTGTTGCAGTCGCCTCCTACCTGGTCTCCCTGCTTCTACCCTTGTGCTCCTTCGTATATTTTCAGAATAACTCTTGCAGGATGTGCATTGGATTCTGTCACTCCTCTGCTGAAAACCCTGCCTTGGTGTCCCATTTCTTTCAGAGAGAAATCCCAGGGCCTCCAAATAGCCTTCAAGGCCCCACCAGACGTGGCTGCACAGTGCCTCTCTGACCTAATCTCCTATGACCCTCCATGGCCACAACCCGACCACGCTGCCCCAGCCATGCTGGCCTCCTGGCTGCTTGCCCCTGACAGGCTCTTCCCAGTTATCTGCTTGGGTAATCCCCTCCTCTCCCTCCCTCCCTCCTGGAGTCTGCTCAGTCAGGCCCACCTTGACTATTGATACATCAGCCTGCAAGTCCCTCCCCACCACCTCAAACCTAGGACATCTGCTCCCTCTTCTGTTATCCATCCTACTTTTACCCCTCGTAAGACTTAACACCTTCTAACAGGACACTTTTTGTATTTCTTGTGCTGATTACTATTTGTCTTTGCCCGTTGGGATGTCAGCTCTACGAGGCAGCGATCTTCCTGACGTTTGCCTGCCTCATAGTGAACTTGGCTGAATGAAAGAGAATGTAATTACAGAGAAGGTAACATTTTAAAAAACATTTTATTTTGAAGTAATTTTAAGTTTACAGAAGAGTTGCAAAAATAGCACAAAGGGTTCAAACACACCCTTCGCAGAGAGATGTTAACATTTTACCACCATGTTTGCTTAGAGAATGTTTAATGATGTTAATATTAGCATTCACAATGATAATAGTACCAAAATTCATATGTTGAAATCCTAACCCCCAAGGTGATTTTAGGAAGTAGGGCCTTTGGGAAGTGATTAGGTCATGAAGGAGAAGCTCTCAGGAATGGGATTAGTGCCTTATGAAAGAGGCTCCAGAGAGCTCTTTTGTGTCTTCCTCCATCTGAGGACAAGGTGAGAAGGTGCCAGGTGTGAACCAGGAAGTGGGTCATCACCAGAACACCACCATGCTGGCGACACCTTGACCTTCGACTTCCCACCCGCCAGAACTGTGAGAAATAAGTTTCTGTTCTTTATAAGCCACTCAGTCTGTGGTATTTCATTGTAGCAGCCTGAACAGACTAAAACACGTGTGTAAACCCCTCTAGATTTGCAAAAGGCTTTATTATTATTTTTTCTTCCGTGCATTAGCTTACTGGTCACTCTCCAATGTAGCCATGAACACGTGAGAGGAGTCAGGCTCATCCAGTTCAGGTGATGTCATACCCAAGCTCACACCGCTGGAAAGAGCAAAGAGCAGAGCTGGGAGTGGAGCTGAGGTTTTCCAACTCCCTGGTGGGCACTAGCTCTTCTGCCCAGTGCTGTCTGTTTACAGCCCAGCTACCCTCCCCTCTGCTCCTACCGTGGTGGCTGCCTAGGCCAAGAGTGACTGACAAAGTGAAGATGGCAGCTGCCTCACCCGGGCTGGGGTGCCCTCGGAACAGCTGTGAGCAGCTCTACACGGGGCGTGAGTCACCGCATTCCAGCCCTCTCTATCCCACGTGCTCCCTTCACTCACTGCCTCTGCCCCGCGCCCACAGTGGTGATGTGGGGATGGGCTGCCAGCCTGGGGCTGACCACAGGGTCCTCGGATGTCCTCCTTCCTGGTGACTGAGATGTCATCTGGCACCCACCGCAGCTTCAGGGCCTCCAGCCTAGCCCTAGGAAGCGGGAGGACAGGAGAAAGAGGAAAGTGAGGGCGGGGGAGACTTCCCACCTCTGGCCAGAGGGGACAAGTTACTGATCCCCTCCAAACGTCAGCTTCCTCACCTGTAAGATGAGGTGAATAAATAGTTCTGAAACTGATCATAACTTCTTGATCCTGAGTCGTCTCAGCCCATGATTCGTCTTCAAGGAAGAAATCTCAAGCCCTGATCCCCTAATAGGAAAACTGCCAGGCGTGTAGATAAAGGAGGGTCAAGAAATATCAGAAGGGCAGAGATCAGATGTACAAGCTGCTATCAGGATTAAATGAGTTAATAGAGGTAAAGCCTGTGGTCAGCAGTCAAAAAATATTTGTAATAACAGTGGTAAGAAGAGCATCTGCTTTTGAGTCTCCCACCCTCCCCAAGCCAGGCCTCATTTTTTTCACTTCTGAGATTCTGCAGTAGACTCTGGTCACCAGTTTTCTCCCTTCTCCAACCCAATCTGCCCACTGCTATCAGAGCAATTTCCCTAAACACAGTTTTGCCGTGTACCCCGCTCCGGCTCAAAATCCTTCAGTGGCCTCACAGCCTCCTGAGTTGCATTCAAATTCCTCTCCCTGGCAGTCAAGCCCCTCAATAAACAAAGCCCCAGCTTACCTCTCCCTCTGCATTCCATCTACTCCCCACACCTGTCCAGTGCTTCAGGAAACCTACTCCTTGCTTCCCTCCAGACAGGAGCAAGCTGTCTCTTTCCCTTGCTGAGCGTGGTGAGATGATACAGTAGTTAAGAGATCAGGTTCTGGGGTCAGAAAACCTGAGTCTGAGTAGCTGTGTGGCCTTGGGGAATTTGCATAACCTCTCTGAGCTTCAGGTTCCTCATTTGTAAATGAGGATTTAATAATGGCATCTCCTGTAGGGATGGTTGTGAGGATAAAAGAAGTATGGAAAGCAATCGATGTACAGCGATCGAACACTCGGTAAATACTTCTCATTGTTCAATCCTTACACTGAATATGTCTTCCCTACCCCATGCCCATCTCTCTTGTCTGTTAACATCATCCTGCCCGCCTGATGCAACCCTCCCCACTCCTCTCCTTCATTCACCTTTCAACACACCCCCTTCTTTCCCCTTCACAATGTACTAACTTAATTGGACTTATTTTTCCACTCTGACTGCAAAGTCCTTGAGAGCAGGGAGGAACCCATCCCTCAGGTTCAGAAGTCTCTGTATCTCAGGATCTAAGACAGCACCCAGCACCTAGAAAGTCTCAATCAGGATGTGTTGAGCGAAAGAACAAAGGAATGAGATCATGGAAAGCTCAATAATGAATGAAGGCCTGAATAAGTGAACTACGGAGAAGCATCCTGATGACCTGGGGATATAATGCAACTTCCCCAAATGGGGGACACAGGCCTTCTGAGCATGGGCTCTGGGTTAGGAATGGTTCCCTTTGATCATTGTCCCAGGGATAAAGCAGCCCGAGAGCCCAGGTCAGACCGGCCTTCTGTGTCCAGGGCCCTGTCATGCTGGAGCAGATGCAGGATGTGAGGCACAAGGCCTGGACAAGGCAGGGGGGGCCTGTGGGGGAGTGGGCTGTATTCTAGCTCATCTCTAACTGGCTAAGGAAGCTTGGAGGAATCACCTGTCCTGGCTCTGAAGGGAAAATTTGGGCTAGATCCATGGTTCTTCAAGTTTCTCCCCAGAAGAGCAGCGCTGGAGTCCCCTAGGAGCTTGTTAGGAGTACAGACTCTCAGCCTCACCCTGAAATGCTGAATCAGCGACTTTGGGCAGGGGCCCAGCCATCTGTGTTTTATCTAGCCCTCCAGGAGATCTGAGGCATGTTCAAGTTTGAGGAACACTGGGCTAGACTGTTGGGGCTTTTAAGGTTGTTTGCTTTTTTTGGTTTGTAATTGCAGTAGACTCCCGTTGTTTTTTTTCCCCCCCAGTGAAATCTCAGGCAGATGCCCATATGTAAAGCGGATTAGAGCAGAGCCCCTCTTGTTGATGGAGAGGCTGAGTCCCACCCACTCTGACTCTTCCCCATTAAGCACACTCTGCCTGGTATGATCCCCCATCTAGCAGGTTTCCAGCCAGCCGGCAGGCGTAGAATTCGGGGCTTGCCAAACCCCGGGGCTGATGGTGGGTTCCCAAGCAGGCACCCCTTGGTGGCTCCCTGCTCAGGGTCCCCAGGGGGCCTGATACGGAGTGGGCCTCAGGCATTAGGGAGGGTGGCGTTGAGGCCTGGGGGAACCCTGGGCCAGGATGGTAGCTGAGGCTCAGTGATGCTGACCGCCACGGCAGCATCCGTCCTGAGGCTGCGCAGCCGGCCGCTGAGCCACGTTTGAGCCCGTGAAGCAGGAGCTGCCCTGCATTTTGGGGAGGCGGCAGTCACACTTCATTTTCACTCTAGCTGCTCTTGGAGACAATATGGCATCGCCCAGATTTTTCGATCTTCCCTCTCGTGAAGCTCAGCAGACCACGGGAAGCAGGCAAGAGGCCTGCAGACATCCTTGTCTGGGCCCACAGACTCACTCTCTCTGCTTCTTCCCCTCCTGCCATGTGGACCGATGAGTCACTTGAATTTCTTTTTTATTTCATTTTCTGAAATGAAGATGATGGTGAGGGGGAGCCTGCGGGTGGTGGGGGGAGGTGTTGGGGAAACCCATGGTTAGAGAACTTCGCAGAAGAGGCCAAGTTGGTGGAGAAGCAGAAGAGAGAAGGCTTTGGGGACTGTTAGAAAGTGTAGATGATGGTGGGACCTGCCTTGAGGCAGAGAACCAGACAGAGGCCACAGATTACTTCCTGATCTGAGGTAGCACTGGTGGGTGCAGCCTTTGGCCAATAGCAGAGACCATCCCAACAGCAGGGGGTGGGGGAAGGTGGACAGTGGGAATGTGTGGAGAAGAGAGGTAGGTGCCAGGGCTCCCGAGTTGACGCGAAAGTGGCCATCTACCTGATGCCCTGCCAGGATACGTGTGTCTCACGCAGCTGAACAGAAGGAAATCTCCCCAGTCTGGAGCATTGCCCCAGACAGGTGTGGAACCCTGTCAGTCTCAGAAGGAGAGGAAGTACCAGGCCCTGAGGAGGCACTAGAGCCCTCCCAATGTAGGGAGACCACTTCTCTTGGTCCTGGCACTAAGGAACGGGACCCACATCCCTTCGTATCTCTGTGCCCTGATTTCCACATCTGGAAAATGGAGGATAATACAAAAATCAACTCGCTTTAGAAAAGCACACAAAGCAGGCATGATCATATTAGCACCTCCCATTTGTCTAGCATTAAAATGCTTCACGTCCCTCACCTCATCGATCCTCTAATCGAGCTTAGGCGCAAATTGTCATCCTCGTGAGGAAACCGAGGCTCCAAGAGGTGAAGTGCTCTCCAGAGATCAGCGGTGGCCCAGGTTTTCTGATTCTCAGTTCATTGCTTTCTCCGAGATTCTGCTGCTTCCCCATCTGTGAAATGCAAAGACCTTTCAAGAGAAAGATTGCTCCTTGTTGGGCCATTATTGCCTCTTGTGGCTCCAAATGCTCGCAACCTTAACAAACTTTATTACATTTGCCCCACTCCTGGAACTCAGCCTTTTCCCGCCACAAAGATTACCTCAGTGCTTCCTTGGGAAAAGCTGACAGGAGACTCGGCTGTGACTTTTGCCCTATTTATCCCTGAGCCCAGACAGAATTTCTTAGGATTCCCTGGGGCTCATTCCATTTTCTAGTTCTCAACTAGAGTCAGCGGGAATCATTACTTTCCTGTGGATTCCAGAGAGCTTGACTCTATGACTTCAAAGGCTATTCAAATACTGAGATGGTGTGACTTTATAACCTAGAAGGGGAAAACTCAAAGGCCTTCCCAGGGGTGTCGGGATCATTGCTCAGGTTTGGAAATCACTGAGTTCAGATCCAGTTGAGAAGAGTGTTGGCTCAGACCCTGGGCAGCTCTGGAGCTGGGGGCCTCTTGGTACCTGCTCACGTGGTGGCAGGTCCCTCACCTGTCTCTGAATCCCCTTTTCACCGCATTTCTGAAATAAGCGTGGTAACAGCTGCCTATGGAATGCTTCGTGACCAGGCAGCAGGCTTGTACTGTGGCCAATTATTATGGAACAGATGCACTTTGTCTGAACCCATCTCCCAAAGCATTCAAGTGGGCAGTACTTGGAGGCACAAAAAATGCTGTGGCTGGAAGGGGTATTTTAGCAGTTATCTAGCCAGACCATCTACTCCCTAAATATATGCTTATACACCACTCTCAGGGAGGCATGGCCCGGCCTCTGCTTGAATGCTTCCGGTGATGGCAAGCTCACTGTTCCAGAAGACGACTCATTTCTCCGTTGTACGTCTCTGGCAGGAAGCTCTGCCTTATGAGGCTGGTTGCCTTTAATTTTCATCCTTTTTCTCTAGTTCTGTCCTCTAGGGACTCCCCAAAGTAAATCTAGCGTCGACCCCCACTTCTATCCTTTATATACAGGATGTACTTGAAGGGGGCTTTAATGGCTTTTCTTTCAAGGGAGCCCACAGGTGTGGATGCCACGTTCAGAGAAGGTGGGAAAAGTGGCACTGAGGCATTGGGTCCTGCCTTTGTCTCTTCCAGCCCTTGAGGACTAAGAACGAAGAGCTCCCTTTACCCCCTGACTTCAGTAGATGCAGGCAGCCTGTCCATTTTACTGTGCAGCTTATTGTCAGAGCGGTGCGTATTGTACCTCCGCATAAGGACATAGTCAAACATTAGGAGGACAATTTAGAAAGGAAGGAAGGAAGGATTAATTGATTTAGCAGAGGATGAAATGCGTCTATGATGATTTCGGCACTGAGGCAGAAAAAATGATGCTAGCTCTGTCGTGTGCACCTGTGGCCCTTGGAAGGGCTATTTATCACAGGTGGACTAGGCTTCTGTTTAGTCATGTAGGGATTAGAAGCCACTGGTCCCTCCCTGCCATGAACAATCCTCAAGACCACAGGCTTATAGGGAAGAGCATTTCAAAGACACCCAGACTGAGGCTATATATTCTATGCCCAGGGTAAAGAGTTTCTGATGGCTCAGATGCCTGACATTCTAGGATTCATTTTGTGTTTGAGAAGCAGAGTGGGGAAAGATTAAGGGATTTGAGTCCAAAAGCCTAGGTCTGGCTATAGACTCTGTTGCTTCTTGGCTATGTGACTATTGGGCAGGTCACTTCACCTCTATAAGCCTGTTTCTGAATCAGTAAAATGGAGAAAAAAATTCCTGAACTGTGGGGTGTATGGCTGTGTGTGTGTGTGTGTGTACAAGTGTGCGAGCTCACTGTTTTCAGGATTAAATGTGCGGAAGTTTCTTCCGTAAACTGCGTTAACTACTGTCAACTTTAGAATGGTCTGCCCAGACGTCCTTCTCCAGTCATCCAATATAGCAAGTGCTAGTCTGTAAGGTGACAGCTTTTTACTGCATTCAGTTTTTTTGAAAGTTAGATTACATAAATAGGTTTGAGTCTTTATCAACCAGTAAGTATACATTAAAGAGTATAACACGGCTCTTAACTGCTTTTATAAGTCTTGGGAAAAGGAACTTTTGTCTTCCATTTTAGTTTGAAATCTTTGTAATATGTTACGGACCCACACACGTGTATCTTTGTAGTTTGCACCTCAGGCCACCAGGAAAATATCAAGTTACATTCTAAAAAATCACACCAACCTAGAACCTTTGGTGTTGTTGCTTTTTCCATCCATCCATTTATCCTTTCATCCACCCATTAATTCATCCACTCCATGGACACATTTACTACATCTCTGCTATGTGCTGTGAAGTATTCAAAGTGGTTCCTGTCTAAAGAGGTTACAGTATAGGTGGGGATTTGAGAGATGAGCACATATAACAGCAACATATGGCAAAGTGAAGTAAGTACTGCACGATATTTACAAACATCCTGCTTTGGAAACTTGAGGAGAGAACAATTCCTGCTCCCCACTAGCGGGAAGAGGAGGAGGGCTTAGTGTAGACTTTACCTGCTCAAAACAAATAAAATCAAATTAAAACACACATACAGTGCTAGAGGGTGGGCATTTTGAGTCCCCCTGTGTTTTGTTCCTGGTTTCCCCATTTCTTAGCTGTGTGGCTTTGAGCAATTCTCCATTCCTCAGATTTCTCATAATAGTACCTATCGCCTGCAATTGTTGTAAAGGTTAAATGAGATAATGCAGTATCCAACATGTAGTAAGAAGTCAATAAATGTCAGTTGATATTGTTATTATTTCCCACAGAAGGTGGAGGTTGAGGTGAGCCTCTAGGGCTGAGTAAGATTTCAAAAGCTAGCAAGGGAAAGCAGAGGGAACATTCTGAGCAAGGGCTCAGGGGAAGAAAGTTTTCAGAAAAAAATGTCCAGCCCTGTGTGTTTGTACAATGCAGTGTGTGGGTGATCATGGGAATGGGTGGAGTTAGCAAGTGTTGGAGGTATGGCTAAAGAAGTAGGTCACCGATCTCAGAAGGCTGAGGGCTCTGAGTTTGGTACAAGGGTTTCCAAAGAGGAGTGCATGCTCCCAGGAGGGTGTGCAAATCATATTGGAATCTTCTTTTATATTTACTTTTATTTACATAAAAGAAGTTAAAATTCATATTACTTCCTTTATAGATTGACTAGGGGACCCATGTCAGATCCATAAGTCAAAAGATTCCATGTCACATCTCCAACTCTGGTTATTCTGAGGGAGGGGTAGGGATTCTATGCCCTAGAGTGTCCATGAGGTACCCACACTGCTGTTCTCATTTAGATAATTTTTTGGATTTATGGAATCTTTACCTTTATCTAACTTAATAAATCTTCACAAAATGGACAAGTGGTTTTGAAAGATTCCTGCAAAGAACTCATGGATTGAGAATGAATCTTGTAACAAATACAAGCAAACAACAAGAAAATGGCAAAGCTGATTTTTCTCCTATTCTTGGCTTGTCACTGACCACATTTCAGGGGTTAAAGCCAACGATGATCTAATCACATATAACAAGCAGTAGGCAAATCAATCAATCAATCAATAAAATACCCTTAAAATTCTCAGGAAGAATGCTTGACATATGGGTTTACATTCCTGTGATTAATGATGAACCCCACCTACAGTGTTGATCATGTCTTGGGATGGTAGAAAAGATAGTATGATGTTTTGAAGATTAACACATATTTTAAAGCATTCTCTAATTCTTATGTATCTCTCCTTTTGTCATTTCTATTTTTGCTTTATTTTTATAATGTGCGTAGTATATTGGCATGGTTTGGTGCACATGCATACACACGTATTATAAATCAAGATGGGCACACAAATTATAAATCTTTTTAACTGGTGAGGCTCCATGCTCAGAAGAGTTTGGAGACTGCTGACTGGGGCCAAGAGAAATCATTCTTGGAGGTCCTTCAACAGTGGGAGGCATGATGAGAGCTGTGTCTGTGGTGATAAATGTGATCACATATTCTCAAGGGAAAAAAAAGTGTTGCACAAGGAATCAGAGAGGTGGAGTCTGAAAGAGAGTCATTAAACTTGGCTCTTCCTCTTTCAGAGACGTTGTTCTCTCTTCCTTACGAAGGTAAACCACAGGCCTCCTGCATCTGGCAGCAGGAGCTCTGTAGGACATGTTCCCAGAGCCAGGCTTTCTTTGGCTGTCTGCACAGGAAGAAGATTGCGTAGAACATCCTTCAGCTAATTTCCTCTCTTCTGCAGTTCTAGCTTTATGAGAAACCAATCCTGAAACAGTCCTCAGCTTTGACTTACAGCAGAGGTGAGCGAGATTATCGTTGTGACATGGGAGCTCCAGGCTTTCCTGCCTGAAAGAGGCAGAATTTCAGAACGGTCAGAGGCATGGGCTCTGCACTTAGACAATCTACATCCAGTTCTACCAGGTATTCCTGGACTCACCTTAGCCAATTCCTTACTTTCTTTATGCCATGATTTCCTCATCTGTAAGTTGAGGTTAACCATCATACCTGTGCGGTAGTGGTGAGGAGTAAATAAGACAATGGGCGTGAAAGACAGAGTGTGATTTTCAGCATAGAATAAATTCCCAAGGCATGTGAGTTCTTCTCATTACAAAGGAATGAACTGGAGCATGGTCGGAGGGGCCCTGGGGAAGAAATGAGGAAGGAGGCTTCCAGGAATACAGATCCTTTAATCTCCTTAAAGCAACATCCAAACAAAAGTATAAATCTCTATGGAAGCCAGCACACTCAAGGCTGCCGGTTGCGGGGTGGCGGGCAGGGCCAAGATGGCTGCCTCTGAGTCACCCTCTCTCCTTGACTCATCTGTCACCTCTGTCATCTCTGGCTATTGCCACAGTTTCTCGTGAGAAATTATGAAATAAATGGACTGTGCAGTAATGCCTGGGTGACTGGGTGAATCCTGGGCATGTGGCCAACGCTCCACGCACTTTAAATATCCTTAGGTTTAGTGAACTCCACGTGATTTAATTTCCTTAAAGAAAAGAAAGAGTGCTGATAGTCATGCTCAGAAGGACTTACAGATGCAAAGTTAACATTCCGAGGCCTTCCAGGGTGAGACTCACACAAAGCAAAAAGATGTGGCGGGTGACAGGAGTGAGCCATGCTCATTCATAGCCAGTCTCTCTGTTTCCAGACGTAAGCCAGCGCCTGGAGGACAGGAGCACGTAATCGTGGTGATAATTAAGTCATCACACCAGTAGCTTTGCTCACGTGTACTGGGATAGAGAATTTCCGAAGTACTTTCGTATGTGATGATGATGATAATAATTAGTAATAAATTCTTTCACTTGGCCCTTTATCTCCTCCTTTCTCTTTCAATAACCCAGCAGTTCACGTGGAAGTATCATGATCCCCATTTTACTTGTGACAAAACTGAGGCCCAGAGAGACTTTGAGGAACCTGATCCCAATCACACAGCTGGAAAGGAGGAGAGTCAGGTGAAAACCCAGGTCTTCTGGCTAAAAGCAGAGTCTTCTTTCCACTCTATTTTGTTCATGTGATCTTCATAAAACACTCCAGATCCCTTTGGTCTGGAGGGAAGTTCCCTTTTCTGTTACTCCTTTTGTCTTTCCCCAGCAGGTCTGGCCGTTGCATGATCATTGATTTGTCAATTTCTCTGTGATAGCAGTGCATTACACCATATGCTGTTGATCATCTTATGAGTGTCTCTCCCTGAAGAGATTGTGATCTCCTGAAGAACTGGGATACTATCTAACTCATCTGTGTATGCCCAGCACCTAGCCCAGAGCCTGCTATGTGGTCCACGCTTATTGATTGAATAATGAATAGATTAATGCCTCCAAACTAAATGTCCTTTGTACTCCTTTCTGCCTCTTCTATTTTTATCTGTCCTTCTAGCCCCAGCTCAGGGCCCATGATGTTGTCCATCTCTTCTGAACCTCTATAGAACCATAGGCTCTCAGCCATATCCTTAGAGCATATATATCTTATCTCTTCAAAGGGTTCTTGAGGGTAGAGATTAAATCTGAGTGTCCAAAGGGTCCCTCATGAGATCTAGGCCAATTCTAGGTAGAGTGGGTACATGGTGAGTACTCATGTCCATGTTCACATGGTTGCCTGCACTTTGGCAAGAGCTGGTGGAACAGGTTGGTGACAGAGCCCAAGCAGAGACTTAATTGGTCAGAGGCAGAAAAGCAGATGGCCAAGAGCCCAGCCTTTACCTGGCTTATCAGCATACCCCTTTCACAATCACTGAAACTGTGTCTCATGGACACCTTTACAGATGGGTAATTCCTTGAAGCCAGACAATAGATCTGTGAAGAGATCAAGCTTCAGGGGGAAAAATTATCACTGCAACTTATTTGTGTAAAAATATGTGAACCAGAGACTCATTGTCAGAAAGGAACAAATATGAGGGACTCTGTGAACCAGGTGGATGTGAAAAGGAACAGACCAGGAAACTGGGACACTGGGCTAGTTAATTAATGACTTGGTGAACTAGTAAGGTAGTTTGCTTAAATGAGGGGGGAAGACTATGATTAAAAATAAGTACATTAAAGGAGGTAACAACCAACAATTTTATCAAGTTCTCGTCTCTTTTGGCCCAATAGTTCCACTACTGGAGATTTATTCTAAGAAAATAATCCAAGCCTTGGAAAAGGGATGGCAGGAAAGTGCCCAAAGAGGTATTATTGATAACAGAAGTGAATTGGAGATAATATCAATGGCCCAGCATAATTTCGAAATGCTGATATAAATGACAATGTATTCACTAAAGTTATATTTTGAAGCCATTCAAATGGGTCATTATAAAGACCACATTGGAATTGTTCATTGTGTGGTGCCTATGACAAAGATTAGAATGCAAAATTATATTTGTGCTACATGTCCAACACTGTGAGAAAATATGATTTTTTGGAAAAGACAGGAAAGAATAGAAATAGAGGATCTATAAAGATAGTAAGCTTGTGGGTGGCTTTTTATTTCCATAATCATGGTATTATGTATTTGTATAATATAAAACAAAATGGATGTTCATCAGATACTTAAAAGAAAAAGAAAAACACCTTAACATGAGGTATGTTGCACCCAGTTGCCATTTTGGAAAGGTTAAACATGAGACGTGATCTTTTCCGAACCCTCATCTTCAAACACAGGTCCAGCTTAGATTTGTTTCACTGGTGACAAGTTTGAAATCGTGTACTTGAAAGTCAGAAAGACTTTGGACCCATAGCTATGGATATGGATATGGATATGGATATGGATATGGATATGGATACAGATATGGATGCACACATGGGTATGGATATAATTCCCCTGGAAAGATAGACCTCATGAGTCCTCTCATGTACCAAATGCCTCATGCAAAATGATGCCTGTATATGAAGAGTGGAAAGATTATGAATGTGTGGATTTCAATGCCCTTCAAAATGCATGAGAGCTTAAAAATTAAGGGAGACCATGTTTAAGGGATCCAAGTGAGGCTCATCTTGCAGTAACAAATTTAAACTATGAACCATATAGAGCACAGAGAGTGCTTTGGTTTTGGGGTAGAATCCCAGTTTATAAGCTTTTTTCCTTGTCATCCATGTTAGTGTCATTATAGACTTGCTTTTGGCAATCATTTTTATTGAACCACTTTATTGAGATATTATTGACTTACAAAAAGTTACACGTATTTAATGTATACATTTAATGAGTCTGGAGATAAGTATCCATCCATGAAAACATCACTACACTCCATGTCAAAAACATATCCATTCCCTCCAAAAGTTTATTTTCCCATTCTTATTTATTATTATTATTATTATTATATGTGTGATAAGAACACTTAACATAATATCTACCCTCTTTGCAAAATTTTAAAAATACAATACGGCATTTTTAACTATAGCTACTATGTTGTACAGTAGATGTCTAGGACTTATTCATCTTGTATAACTGAAACTTTGTACCCTTTGACTAATACCTCCCCCTTTCTCCTGCTCCTCAACCCCTGGCAACCACCATTCTACTCTCTGCTTCTATGAGTTTTACTATTTTATATTCCTCATGTAAGTGGTATTATGTCAAAATGGATTAAAAACTTAAACATAAAATCTGAAACCATAAAACTCCTAGAAGAAAATATAGGAAGAAAGCTTCCTGATATTGGCTTTAGCAGTGATTTCTTGGATATGACATCAAAGGAGCAGGCAACAAAAGCAAAATAGTCAAGTGGGATTGCATCAAACTAAAAAGCTTCTGCACAGTGAAGGAAACAATCAACAAAATGAAAAGGTAACCAACAGAATGGGAGAAATTGTTGCAAACCATGTATCTGATAAAGGGCTATCATCCAAAATACATAAGAAACTCCTACAACTCAATAGCAAACAACAATTAATCCAATTTGAAAATGGGCAAAGGAACTGAATAGACAATTTCATCAAAGAAGACGTACAAAAGGCAATTGTTTAAATAAATGCCAAAAGCTGAAAATTCCTTTTTATTTTTTTACTTAAATCAAAACCTGAACTTTATAACAAGGGATGTAAAACCAAGAAAATTAATTTTGATTTCTTTATTTTCCTATCTGGCATAGTTCAATGACATATATAATAATTGTTAGTTGTTCATGACTTTTGCCCCTGAAGCAATCTAGTTGTACTGGATGATATTTACTTTATAAAATTTTACATTTTTTTTTTGCACTTTACTACCCATTTAATTAATAGTCTCATTTTGAAATTGCCATCCCAAATAATGAAAATTCCTCTTGTTACTATTTAATCTGTCTTCTAGGTTTGAGACATCCCAGTTCCTCATTCCAAATAATTTTTACTAGATCCACAAATTTTCCTGGAAAGATTGATCCATTTGTACCGTGAAAAGCACCATCATGTTTGGCTAAGTATTGGCTAAATAATATTAATCTAAAAACTTTATACTAATATTCAAAGCAAATGTTAGCTTTTCTTTGTCTCTGTTGCATTTTATCAACTGCTGTTTTTTCCAGCTTTTTAATTTTTCAGTCCACCACCTACTCTTAAGTAGGCTTTTCTGTGTACATGTCAATATGTTCACTTTCATTACTTCTATTTTAAAGAATTAAGCAGACCACCTCTTTATTTCTTTTTCTCCTCAAACTTTCATCTTTTCTTAGGTCCTCCTGTGCTTTTTCTATTTCTGTTATCTAGACAGGTTCTCATTTTTAATGATCTAAAAATGTGCTGTTCAATATAATTGCCACTAGCCACATGTGGATATTTAAATTTTAAATTAGTTAAAATTGAATAGAAATTATTAAAGTAAAAGTTCCTCAGTTCCAGTAGCCACATGTCACATGATCAGTAGGCACGTGTGTCTAGTGACTACCATTTTGGCAGCACAGATGTAGACCATTTTCATCATAGCAGGAAGTTCTACTGGACAACACTGATCTAAAGGATTACAAAACAAATTGTTCATTGTATTCAAAGCGTATAACATTTGAATATAATGTCATGAAAAATGTACATGAAAGTAAATGTAATGCATTTAAAAATTAAAATTACTTTCCATATGCATTTTCAGAAACATCTTAAATATCAAAAATTATTAACTCCAGTTAAAAAGGAAACTACAAATAAGTTATAATTAATAGATATTAAGATTGTAAATAAAAATTATTTAAGTAAAGCTAATTTTAAAGTGTAATTTTTAAAATTTAATCAAATTGTATTTATCTCTGTAAAAAATTAAACTATTGAAAATGCCGGCTTTTAATGCCCGCTTAGTTGCAAATGTTATAAATCGATATCACACTTGTCAGAGAGATTATGTTTCAACCTCCGTAGATACAAATTGAAGAGTAATATGAATTGTTTATTTTGCAAAGTATTCCTCAACTGTCATGTAAAACTGCTGGAAATTCGTGCTCATTCAGAACTACCAGAGTCATGAATTAGAGCATAAAGAGAAACAAGAAAACACACACCCAGCAGTACTTTCCTGTTAAGGGTCTATTATATTTATGCCATCTGAGAGGAAGGATGTGACAAGTTAATTCATTGTTTAATTTCTCTTACCTAAGTGCTTTAACCATTCAAATCCTCCCTGTTCTCCAAAGCAGTATAGGGCAAAAGATCTGAAGATCTGGGGACCTGACTGGCGTTTGTCACAAGAACTGATGTTTCTGGTTATGGTTCTTGCTGTGCCAGCTCTGAGTACCAGATTCTGAATGACAGAAGAGCCCATGCCGTCTTTTTCAGATTTATTTGTTTTCATGTTTGTGATATGCCACGGTACCTTTCCTCAAAGGTGAACTTGGGGCCTTCTTGCCTGGGTCTCAGGGCAGTAAGAGTCACATGGATGTGATAAGTAACATGGCTAAGGGACTGATAGCCGGGTTGGACAGACCTCCAGCAGATACAGTTGATGGAGCACTTCCATGTACTACAGATCAGGCCCTCTTCAAGGGAACCCAACAAGGAAGGCATTACTGTCCATCAAGCCCATCTCCTAAAGGGCAAACTGAGTCTTTAGAAGAGGGAAACGACTTGCTCAAGACAGCAGAGTTGAGAAGAGGCAGAGCCACGTTTTAAAACCAGAGCTGTCTGAAGCCAAAGCTCTTAGCCTAACCACTCCACATCTTACCCCAGACGGATGGCTGCATCTCCAGCTCCCTGGAGTCAGTCATCTGAAGGGAGGCTCTTTCTGGGAAAGGGCTGGTGCTGAAAGCTGCCTCTTTGCTGGCTGAGGACAGTAGGGTTGAATATAGATGAGATGAACCCTGAGAGTGTGGATCCCCAGCAGGAAGACGACTGGGGAAGAGAGGTGCTGCCACTGCCACATGGATCTACTCGCAACTCTCCCTTGCCCCCGAAACCTCTTTTGGTGCCTTGGTGCCTTCAGGACAGGCCACACTCCTCAGCAAGATGTTTAAAATAAAAACCCCAATCTTGCCCCAACCAACTTATTCAGCGACATCTCCCCCATTCCCACCTCCCCCCAGCACAGCCCCGATTTTAGTCTCCTTGAACCCCATATTCTCAGAAAACAATCTGCTCTCTCAGCCTTCCCACCTGTGAATACGCTGCCCCTTTGGCTAGAACACCCTGTTTCCTCCCACCTGTCTGGAGAAACCTTACTCATCCTTCAGGTTATAATTCAAGTGTCACCTCCTGGGTCATTGGCTCCTAGACCCCCAGAGGGGGTTGGTCACATACTCCCCTGAGGCTTCTAGAACTTTATTCAGACCTAAGTTAGAGTCCCATCATCACAGCAGCCTGTGATGCTTGCCTGTATGTCCAGACTTCTCACTATAGACGGTGAGATCCTGCAGAACAGAAGCCATTTTCTATTCCACTCTGCGTCCTCCCCGCCCCATCCCCTTGCTCCAAGCACAATCCCTAGAATATAGCAGGCCTTTACCAAGTGTTGAGTGTTGAATGAATGCACCTTCAAGGGAAGGTGACCTCAGGGGCTTGGTTTCCTGGGCGGAGACCTTGCCCGCTGCACCCACAGGCCCCTTTGAGCAATGTCCCATCCAAGGCACTGAGCCACTACTGGGGCCGTTGCAGCAGCAGGAGCCTAGGGTGCAGCTGATGGGAAAATAAACAGAGAAGGCAAAAACAGGGGTGTGTTGAAATCTTGACAAAGTTCTATTCCTTGGTGTTCAAACTTGCCCACGCCTTCTAAGTCAGGTGGGTTCTTAGTCCAGTGCCCTGAGAGGATCCACTGTTGGTACAAAGGCTATGGGATCATGGCCCAGGAGCAGGGAAGAGACCAGGAGATGTGAAATTGTCTTCCTTGTTTAGATTTTCTCTTAGTGTGCATGTTTGTCTTTCTAGACAGAAGAAACCCTTCCCCTGCTTTAATTACCTAATGGCTTTGACACCTTGGGCTCTTGCATCACCACAACTGTTTTGTCAAGGATACTGCATCGAGGTGGATCTAGGCTTAGGGAGAGGCAACTGACAGGAAACAAGTTCTGACAGCCAGGGAAATGTTGGGCAGAGGAAGAGATCTAGGGGAGGAAGGGAGGGTGGTGAAAAGAAGAAAAAGGAAATTGTTGGGATGGTGGTAAAAGGAGATCTTGGGAAAGGTGGCAGCTAGGTTAACAAAACTGGATGTCTCTGGAAGATTTCCCAGATGAGGCTTCAGGAAGGTTGTGCACAAGCAGGCAAACCTGTCGGCTACAGGTCCCTGAAAGGAACACAATTAGAGAACTCAGGTTGCCATCTTGGGATTACACCTGGCTGACATGTTTTCTTCACTCTGGATCTCAATTTCTCTCCTCAGAAACAAGGCCAGAATTAGAATCTTTCCCACAAACCCCCAGATGCTCCCTTCGGAAATACTTTTTTTTTTTTTTTTAACATCTTTATTGGAGTATAATTGCTTTACAATGGTTTGTTAGTTTCTGCTGTATAACAAAGTTAATCAGCTATACATGTACATATGTCCCCATATCCCCTCCCTCTTGCGTCTCCCTCCCATGCTTCCTATCTCACCCCTCTAGGTGGTCACAAAACACCCAGCTGATCTCCCTGTGCTATGCGGCTGCTTCCCACTAGCTGTCCACCCTACGTTTGGTAGTGTATATACGTCCGTGCCACTCTCTCACTTCATCTCAGCTTACCCTTCCCCCTCCCCATGTCCTCAAGTCCATTCTCTACGTCTGTGTCTTTATATCTAGGTGCTGTGATTTATATCATAGAGTGTTCTGCCTATGTTTTCCTTTAAGAGTTTTATAGTGTCTGGCCTTACATTTAGGTCTTTAATCCATTTTGAGTTTATTTTTGTATACTGAGTTAGGGAGTGTTCTAATTTCATTCTTTTACATGTAGCTGTCCAGTTTTCCCAGCACCACTTATTGAAGAGGCTGTCTTTTCTCCATTGTATACTCTTGCCTCCTTTATCAAAGATAAGGTGACCATATGTGCATGGGTTTATCTCTGGGCTTTCTATCCTGTTCCATTGATCTATATTTCTGTTTTTGTGCCAGTACCATACTGTCTTGATTACTGTAGCTTTGTAGTATAGTCTGAAGTCAGGGAGCCAGATTCCTCCCATTCCAGTTTTCTTTCTCAAGATTGTTTTTGCTATTCGGGTCTTTTGTGTTTCCATAGAAATTGCAAAATTCTTTGATCTAGTTGTGTGAAAATTGCCATTGGTAGTTTGATAGGGATTACCTTGAATCTGTAGATTGCTTTGGGTAGTATAGTCATTTTCACAATGCTGATTCTTCCAATCCAAGGACATGGTATATCTCTCCATATATTGGTATCATCTTTAATTTCTTTCATCAGTGTCTTATAGTTTTCTACATACAGGTCTTTTTTCTCCCTAGGTAGGTTTCTTCCTAGGTATTTTATTCTTTTTTTTGCAATGGTAAATGGGAGTGTTTCCTCAATTTCTCTTTTAGATTTTTCATCATTAGTGTATAGGAATGCAAGAGATTTCTGTGCATTAATTTTGTTAATTTACCAAATTCATTGATTAGCTCTAGTAGTTTTCCGGTATCATCTTTAGGATTCTCTATGTATAGTAAGTATCATGTCATCTGCACACAGTGACAGTTTTACTTCTTCTTTTCTGATTTGTATTCTTTTTATTTCTTTTTCTTCTCTGATTGCTATGGCTAAAACTTCCAAAACTATGTTGAGTAATAGCAGTGAGAATGGGCAATCTTGTGTTGTTCCTGATCTTAGAGGAAATGGTTTCGGTTTTTTCACCACTGAGAACAATGTTGGCTGTGGGTTTGTCATATATGGCCTTTATTATGTTGAGGTAGGTGCCCTCTATGCCTACTTTCAGGAGAATTTTTATCATAAATCAGTGTTGAATTTTGTCGAAAGCTTTTTCTGCATATATTGAGATTATCATATTTTTTATCCTTCAGTTTGTTAATATGGTGTATCACAGTGATTGATTCGCATATATTGAAGAATCCTTGCATTCCTGGGATAAACCCCACTTGATCATGGTGTATGATCCTTTTAATGTGCTGTCTTACTGAAATACTCTTGAGACAAAAATGTAAGAAATCATCAAAACCATCATAAAGCCCTTCATAAATATTCAAGCAGTTAGTACGGGAGATTCTGGAAACAAACATGGTCAAACAAAGTGTTTGTCACAACTGTGAAACACAGCCCCAGCAAAGGACAGCCCCAGCCAATTTAATCTGGCCTCTAGCTACTGTATGGAGGAACCAAAGAAGTAGATGCAGGGAAACCAAAAGCTTGAAGATCTTGAAACATGAGGATGAAGAATTGAACATTTAGTTGTATGAGTCTGGGGTGGGGCTCGGGAGACCTGGGTTTTAGACCAGCTCAGCTTATCGCTTTACAGACGTGAACCTAGATTTCTCAACTGTGTGATAAAATGATGAATCTCTGTGGGGCTCGTGTTCCTTGGGGTGAGTGTGTAGGGCTATGCAGTCAGATGCTGGAGGCCACTGTCAAGTACAATTCATCTTCCTGGAACATCAATTTTACCTGATGGCAAACATTTTATTTTATTATTTTTTTAAAGTTTTATTGGAGTATAGTTGTTTTACAATGTTGTGTTAGTTTCTACTGTAAAACAAAGTGAATCAGCTATACATATACATATATCCCCTCTTTTTTGGATTTCCTTCCCAGTTTGGTCACCACAGAACACTGAGTAGGGTTCCCTGTGCTATACAGTACGTTCTCATTAGTTATCTATTTTATACATAGCATCAATAGTGTATATATGTTAATCCCAATCTTCCAATTCATCCCACCCCCCGTTTCGCCCTTGGTATCCATACCTTGTTCTCTATGTCTGTGTCTCTATTTCTGCTTTGCAAATAAAATCATCTGTCCCGTTTTTCCAGATTCCACATATATGCCTTAATGTATGATATTTGTTTTTCTCTTTCTGACTTACTTCACTCCATATGACAGTCTCTAGGTCCATCCACTGATGGAAAACATTATTTTTTACTCAAAAATTAATTCACTTGGTCAACAAATGCTTATCAAGTTTTGGCTACATGCCAGGTACTGTTTTAAACACTATTTTATTATCAAAGTAAACATGGATATATTATGGAATAATGTGCATAATTTACAGGATCTAAGGTGAACAATGGTCCCCCAAATTATTTTTCACATACAGGGGCACTTCTAGCTGTGTCCGTTCGCTCTCAACTCCAACCAAATAATGCACATTTGTTCTCCTTTGCCCCTGGGCACACGCCAGTGGATAGGCAGGCCAGTAGTCTTAGGCCCCTTTCCAATAGATACAACCTATACTGTCATCACCACCAGAAATTAAGCAAACCCTTGTTGACAACAGGTTTGATATGCATATCTACCAGATGAAAGTAAGATAAGGGAACTAACTTCAAATAAGCACTGCTACCTATCTAATAGGTGATAAGTGTATCAGCCTTTTTAAAACAATTTCACTTGATCTCCACAACCAACCACCTGCAAAATCGGTGTCATTGCCCCAATTTGAAAATTCAAGAGAGGAAGCCGAGGCTCAAAGAGGTTGAGTGATTTGTTCAAAGTCTCAGTGCTAAGAAATGGAAGAGTCAAGATTTCATCCTGCCTTGGTCTGGCTCCAAGCCAATCCCCTTCTCCCTTTCTGACCCCACCCTCCAAAGGTGATAGCAATCATGTCACTTTTCCTTTGAAGTCTCTCTCTGTCTCACAGCTTGGCAGTATAACCTTAAACTCGGGTGCTAAGGACATAGCATTAGAGAGAAAATGCACATGACCCACTCCACAGAACAACAGATTGTCAGAATGGGACCAGATTGCAGAGATTGTCCAATACTCTTGTTTCCAGAGAGGAAACCTGGGGCCTAGGCTATAACGTGAACATTTGTGGAAAGAAGCTCTGAGGTTGGCAAGACATATGCAAGTTCAGCACTGCCATGTTCTCCTGGGACCCTGCAGTCCCTTAAACTCCCTGAGACTGATTTTCCTTCTCTATAAAATGGGATGGAATGGGGAAATCATGTCACTTGCAGAAGGCTGTCGTAAAGATGATATAAAATCATGTACGTGCAAGATTTTAAACCTTAAAGTGTTATGTACAGATGTCTGTGACTCATCTAAGTTCTCCCAGCACAGACCCAGTTCTCAGATATTAAATATTCTTCCACTGCCCCACAGTGCTGGAGACCTTCCCTGAAGCTGCAGCCACCCCACTCACTTTCAGAACAGTCAGAATCCTTTGCAAAAGAGTGGACTGGTGTACACTTTTATAACTTGAGAAAATGGAGCGAGTAACCACAGTATCTCCTCATCCTAAGATGCTCCTTGCGGGAGGAAAACACACACCCTAGACGCATGGTTGGTGCCCAGAATGAGCTGAGTTCTGTACCCAGAGCAGCCTTGAGTCAAGGTCCTTGCCCTGTAGGAGCAAGTTCAGGTGAAGGGAGTTTCCCCAAAGGAAGTGACTCACTCAGGGAGGGTCTCTTTGTTATGCCATGTGCCAGGCCAAGTCTGTTTGACCGCTACAACTTCAAGCCCGTAAGCAGTGGGAATATGGAGTCTCCCCCACTCCCACTCCACCCCACTCCCTCCCCCAGTCTCTCCCCAGGCCCTCCCTGAATTAACAAGGTGAGCTCACGGGCAGGACACTCCACAGAGCCGTGTGGAACATACAACAGTGCTCCAGCTCCTCTGCGGCACCCTCTCCAAATTCTCCAGGTACAATCCTGCCACCACTGCACCAGCCCTGAGAGGAGAAATATGGAAAACATTAACTCTCTCATGGTATCCTTGGAGAAACTGAAGCCCAGGACAAATGCAACGTCTGCCTGCGAATCCACATTAAAAACACCAGCACCCAGGACTCAATTCCTGCTCCTGCTTCTCACACTCAGCCACCAGGACCTTCCCACTCCAGGCTCTGTGTCCTCCCAGGGAGCGGAGGCCTGGTGTTCACAGGCTGTGGTAGCTCCTGGCACCTCCTAGCACCAGGCATGGCACCTAATAAGCACTTCACATAATGTTGATCAGAGGCTGAGATGCCTAACTTACTCCTCTCTGACTTCCTGTTTTCTCATCTGCAAAATGCCAGGGTTAAATTAGATGATCTCTGAGACATTTTCCATTTCTAACTGGTATTTTTAGGTCAGTTGAGTACCTTAGCTTAGCAAACGGGAAGTGTGGAAATCAGACTAGGAAAGTAGGTTGGGGTCCCAGGGATAGATAGAGGACCTAGCACAGGGCAGGCAGGGGTTAAAAATGAGGGAGAGATGTGAGAGATGTACCCTCACAGAGCCCTCAGCCTGGGGCAAAATAAGATCCTCAATAAGAATGGAGATGGGCAGGCAAAGTTGCTCAGAAGGGAACTCCATAAGCTTGGAAGTCAGGAGATCTGGGTGCCTATGCAGAGCCTGACTTTGCCTTGCTGGGAAGATTAATTCCTTTTTCTGGACCTCATTTACGGTTTAATGTCCACTCTTCTACAAGGTCTTGAAAGGAAGATCTTCCCTCCTTTTCCTTGACAGAGGTGGAGCAGGAAGAGTCCCTCTTCCATTGCCTGGGACTCTTTCTTCAAAACACAGGTCACGTGGCTAACACTGCTCATTTTTACACGGGGATTCCTTGGAGCAGCGCATGGCCTTAACCCTGACTGCGTGGACAGAAATTTGCAGAAACCTGAGTATGTTATAGACCTTGATCTCCTCTAATTCTTTCAAATGTGCCCACTTTCTCTTCCTTTTTAAAAATATTTTAGCTCAGACCCCCTGCACAGAAGAAATTACAGACTCTCTGGGTTGGGAGAGACCTGAGGGTCTTTACATCTTGACCTTCTTCCATCTGAGCATCTACCCATCCAGGCTCTGTCTGAACATCCCCAGGAGCAAGGATCTCAGTGTCTCCCATGGCAGCTAATTTCATCTGGGGCAGTTCTATTTACTAGCAGTTTTTCAAAGGAAAGCTGACAGCTCCCTTAATTAAAACAAGCCTGAGGGCTTCCCTGGTGGCGCAGTGGTTGGGAGTCCGCCTGCCGATTCAGGGGACGCGGGTTCGTGCCCCGGTCCGGGAGGATCCCTCATGCCACGGAGCAGCTGGGCCCGTGAGCCATGGCCGCTGAGCCTGCGCGTCCAGAGCCTGTGCTCCGCAGCGGGAGGGGCCGCAGAAGTGAGAGGCCCGCGTACCACAAAAAAAAAAACCAACAAAAAACACAAGCCTGAATACCATCAGCAGTCAGCTCACCAGCTATTTCCTTGGGATCTGTCTCCAGCAAGACAGCTGGGTTGCAGATGTCTTGCCTTAGCAAGTATTCCCACCTCCAGTCCTAAACCTTTGCCTTTAGACTTTAGGTCCATCTTGATCATTCACAAGTCCCATAGTAACTTGTTAAATAATGTTTACTTTTGAGATTTTTTTCCCCTACTTCATTTTTTAAGGGAGTGTAACTCAGTGGTTAATTCTGTGAGCTAATTCCATACCATGGATCAAGTTGGAGTCTCGAAGTGATCTGGGGGTCTCAGTTCTGGCTCATTCAGTCATGGTGTGCCCTTAGTCAAATGACTTATTCTCTCCGAGTCTCAGTTTCTAAGTCTGTAAAAATTAATAACACCTACCTCTTGGGTTGTTGAAAGAATTAAATTAAATAGTTCAGTTGAGGTGTTTGTCCTAGTAAGAAGGAGTGTTAATGAGTCTTATTTTTTTTCGTACAGTCCATCTTCATGTAGAGTCCAAATCCATCTCTCTGTAGCAATTACCATCTTCTTGGTCCCAGTTTTATCCTCTGGGACCTTGCAGAATAGGTTAAATCCCTCTTCCATGTGGCAACACTTCAAATATTTCCATTTGACCACAACCCTTTTACATGGTAAAGGGCCTCACCCGAGAAACTGAGGTGGGATAAAGTGTATCCAAAGCCTCACCACAATCTGGAAGGAGAACCAAGAATTGCTACTTCCCTGGCCTGGAGTGACCACCTCAACATCGGCCTCCAAGAAGAGTGGGGAGAGCCAGGGCTCTTGGAAAACTCAACTCTGGCAACACATGACACTGAAGTGTTGAAACATGCCACTTTGATGTGGCATTAGCTCATGATATTGCTTTATTTTCTTAATTTCGAAGAAAAGCACAGCTGCTAGAATTTCTAATATAATAATAAGTATGGTGGTACACCAAAGGTTTTCAGGAATTTTTCCACAAAGGCACTGCACCCAATTGTGTAACTTTTAAAAAAATATTCTTGCAAATCCATTTCTTTCTATTATGCAAAGACCACCTTTTAAATTGTTTTCTAACCTTTCAACTTCTAAACTATTAAATCCTTGATGGCCAATGTATTCTGTCTAGTTGAAACAGCTTCTAGAGCAAGACAGGGTTTAATTAAATAAACAAATACTTAGACGGAAGTACTCTTTTTGTTGAATGGAGATCCTAAGAAATCTATCTGCTACCTTTCTACCTGCTTGGGATGTGAGCATTATTTGATCCCCTGTTTTGAACTCACTGAAATGGGACCGCTAGATAAATGCAAAATATTATTCTCATCAGCCAGTCCCATAATATCTTCTATAGTTAAATTTCTTGTCTCTAGATGATTTTCAAGCTTGGACTGTTAGCGCCAGTGACTTATTAGGGAAACTGCAGAACAGACACTTTCATTGGGAAGAAGAATAGACTAGACTCTCCCTTAACAATAACTTCAAAACATGAGGTTCTACTTTTCTAATCAATTGTTGAGACAATCTGTGCTGGGAGACAAAAAGAGTACTAGTGAAGGCTTGCTCTTTAGAAGATAACTCAAAAAGAAACGTATCTGATCACACAGATGGTCAAAATTTCAGGGTTCAATTATGTTACTTTCTGTGTAATACTGAAAATTTCTTTATCTCAAGGTAGACTGCCTGGTAAAAGTCAGACCAATTAAGGGCCATAATAATTTTTCCATTTTCTATACCAATCTCTGTGCCCAATTCACTGATTATTTCTCATGCAGAATAAATCCAGTAACTGTTTTTATCAATCATTTTTATCTACCTGCAGAATTTCCCATGTGGCGTTTACCCGATGGGTTCCAAGAGTGCCCAGAGATTGATCCTTTCAGCCTTCTGCACCATCAGCAGGACATGGAACAGCCAGGGTTCTGAGCCACTTACCTCCAGTAGCATCTGGTCTGTTTATTCCAGTATAACAAATAAATACTATCAGTTTCTTCGTGTATCATGTCTTGGAAGGGGCTGGGAAGCACTGAGCTTCATTGTAACTTTTAGGCCTTTGAAAATACATAATATAATTTTAATATTGTGGGGGCAATTGCAACTGGCCAATTTTAGTGTTCTTCATGTTTGTTTTTAAAATTAAACTTAGGTGGAAACCTGTCCCTTTTGTGTGACCTGCTGGTCATGGATTGGTCGTCCCTGCCTGACTCCATTTGCCTACATGAAGAAGACTAGCTATCCCTTAGAAGACTTAAAGAATGAATATATGTATATGTATAACTGAATCACTTTGCCATACACCTGAAACTAACACAACATTGTAAATCAACTATACGCCAATAATATTAAAAAAAAAAAACTCAGGAGCTCCCTCATGTAAAATGTGCAAAACATTCTCACCAACACACTTCCCCCACCGCCCTGAAATAGGTCCCTACCTCAGATCCTTGTCATTCGACTCAGATGCAGTTTCCTCCAAGAAGCCTTCTCTGACTCTTCACATCCTATCACTAAAGTTAGAAATAATCTCCCCATTCTTTGAATCCCCATAACTCTCGTTCTGTTCTTTTCTTACAACATTTAACAATTTTTGAATCCTGGTCAGTCATATGGTAATAACTGTACTGGAATGTAAACTTTGGGGAGGTCATCCATGTCTTATTTTTAATATCCTTTAAAACACTCCTAACAGGACTTGAATTACACATGAAAGGCACTTAACCAGCTAAAGGAAAGACAAATTAATTTGACACTTCTCTTTGATTCATTATATCTGATTTATTTGGAAATTTGAGTTCCTTAGGAAGTATTTTGGGGGGCATTTTGGTGGGGGTTTTCAAAAATTTCTCAAAATTTATGGCAGCTTATTTTTAATTTTAATAACATGGTCTAGATGAAAACAAAAACACATGAAAAATATTAAACTTTGCTGTTAAGCAGGGAAGTACAGATGAAAACAAATTTGAAGCCCTGTTTTTAATACAATAAAGTAAGAAAAAGCTTTAAGCAAACAAAACAATTAATGCTTGAAAGAGCTGTGGTTAAATTGGCTAGTGGCATTTTAAATTAACACTTTTTTAAAACAATATATGAGAGCTATAAAAATGCCCAGGCATATTTCCCCAGTCATCTCATTCATAGAAAGTTTAGAATTCATGCAAAGGTAACAATTCAAGAACAACAACAAAAAAAGCAAAATGTGCAAAATGCACAAACATGTCTGTAAGAGCATTCACTATAATAGCAAAAAAGCAAACAAACAAACAAAAATATTGAAGAGAGATCTGCCAGCTACAGAGAGAGGTCTCAGGAGAAACCAATTGTGGAATACTTCCAAGTTCCCTGGCTGGGGAATCAAACCTGTGCTCCCTGCATTGGAAGTGTGGCATCTTAACCCCTGGACCACTGGGGAAGTCCCTGATTCTTCATTTTTTTAAATGCCTTATTGTGCTTTAATACTCCAAGACCCAGCAAATCCTTTTTGGAAGATGATACCTTTAAAGAAGGAGACACTGTGATCAGTGGCTTCAGTTATTAGAAGGATGTAAATAATATCCTGTACTGAGTCTCCAGAAGGCAGACTACAATGAGAGGTTCAAAATTAGAGCAAGTGTTTTAGAGCACTCTGCTGCAAGAGACCACCACCTGCATGCCCAGAGTATGACCTGGTCTGCATAGGCCTCACGGGCTCTGGCAAGACCAGTCTGATGTCTAATCTCTGCAGTGAAAATCCTGACAGTGTTGTGTCAACCACAGGTTTTAGTATAAAAGCAGTGCCATTCCAGAATGCCATCTTGAATGTAAAAGAACTTGGAGGGGCTGATAATATCCAGAAATACTGGAGCCGCTACAACCAAGGATCTCAAGGAGTAATATATGTATTAGGCAGTGCCTCTTTAGAAGGTGATTTAGAGACTGCTAGAAGTGAACTGCACTCAGCTCTTCAGCACCCACAATTAGGCACTTTACCCTTTTTAGTGGTGGCCAATCGTCAAAACAAGCCAGCTGCTTGATCAGTACCAGAGCCGTGTGACTGACACTGTGCTGGTGCTCCAGCCAGCTGTCAGGCCTGAGTCTCTGAGGTGGGAGAGCCGAGTTCAGAATATTGGTCCACCAGAGACCTCCTGGCCCCACATAATATCAATTGGCAAGAGTTCTCCCAGAGACCTCCGTCTCAACGCTATGACCCAGCTCCACTCAACTACCAGCAAGCTCCAGTGCTGGACGCCCCATGCCAAACAACTAGCAAGACAGGAAAACAACCCCACCCGTTAGCAGAGAGGCTGCCTAAACTCATAATAAGTTCACAGACACCCAAAAACACACCACCGGACATACTTCTGCCCACCAGAAAGACAAGATCTAGCCCCACCCACCTGAACACAGGCACCAGTCCCCTCCACCAGGAAGCCTACACAGCCCACTGAACCAACCTTACCCACTGGGGGCAGACACCAAAAACAAAGGGAACTATGAACCATGAAACCTATGGCATGCAGCAAAAACAGTTCTAAGAGGGAAGTTATAGCAATACAATCCTACCTCAAGAAACAAGAAACATCTCAAATAAACAACCTAACTTTACACCTAGAGCAATTAGAGAAAGAAAAACAAAAAAGCTCAAAGTTAGCAGAAGGAAAGAAATCATAAAGATCAGATCAGAAATCAATGCAAAAGAAATGAAGAATATGATAGCAAAGATCAATAAAACTAAAAGCTGGTTATTTGAGAAGATAAACAAAATTGATAAACCATTAGCCAGACTCATCAAGAAAAAAAGGGAGAAGACTCAAATCAATAGAATTAGAAATGAAAAAGGAGAAGTAACAACTGACACTGCAGAAATACAAAGGATCATGAGAGATTACTACAAGTAACTATATGCCAATAAAATGGACAACCTGGAAGAAATGGACAAATTCTGAGAAAAGCACAACCTTCCGAGACTGAACCAGGGAGAAATAGAAACTATAAACAGGCCAATCACAAGCACTGAAGTTGAATCTGTGATAAAAAAAATCTTCCCACAAACAAAAGCCCAGGGCCAGATGGCTTCACAGGTGTATTCTATCCAACATTTAGAGAAGAGATAAAACCTATCCTTCTCAAACTCTTCCAAAATATAGCAGAGGGAGGAACACTCCCAAACTCATTCTACGAGGCCACCATCACCCTGATACCAAAACCAGACAAAGATATCAAAAAGAAAGAAAACTACAGGCCAATATCACTGATAAACATAGATGCAAAAATCCTCAACAAAATACTAGCAAACAGAGTCCAACAGCACATTAAAAGGATCATACACCATGATCAAGTGAGATTTATCCCAGGAATGCAAGGATTCTTCAGTATACACAAATCAATCAATGTGATACACCATATTAACAACTTGAAGGAGAAAAACCATATGATCATCTTAATAGATGCAGAAAAAACTTTCGACAAAATTCAACACTGATTTATGATAAAAAATCTCCAGAAAGCAGGCATAGAGGGAACCTACCTCAACATAATAAAGGCCATATATGACAAACCCATAGCCAGCATCATTCTCAATGGTGCAAAACTGAAACCATTTCCTCTAAGATCAGGAACAAGACAAGGTTGCCCACTCTCACTGCTATTATTCAACATAGTTTTGGAAGTTTTAGCCACGGAAATCAGAGAAGAAAAAGAAATAAAAGGAATCCAAAACAGAAAAGAAGTAAAACTCTCACTGTGTGTCATCTGACATGATACTATAAATAGAGAATCCTAAAGATGCTACCAGAAAACTACTAGAGCCAATCAATGAATTTGGTAAAGTAGCAGGATACAAAATAAATGCACAGAAATCTCTTGCATTCCTATACACTAATGATGAAAAATCTGAAAAAGAAGTAAGGAAACACTCCCATTTACCATTGCAACAAAAAGAATAAAATACCTAGGAATAACCTACCTAAGGAGAAAAAAGACCTGTATGCAGAAAACTATAAGACACTGATGAAAGAAATTAAAGATGATACAAACAGATGGAGAGATATAGCATGTTCTTGGAATGAAAGAATCAACATTGTGAAAATGACTCTACTACCCAAAGCAAAGGAGTTGCAAGAGGGAAGAGATATGGGGATATATGTATATGTATAGTTGATTCACTTTGTTATACAGCAGAAACTAACACAACACAATGTAAAGCACTTATACTCCAATAAAGATGTTAAAAAGAAAAAAAATTGAAGACAACCCAAGTGAGCCCAAGTAGGGAAATGGCTTTACTAATTATAAAACAGTATGAAAAATTATTATGTAGTTATTAATATACAGTTTTAAAAGAATAATTCCTATTATACAATTTAAAAAAAATCAGGCCACAAAATGAAATGTGCATTATGCATGCATGATGATGACAATGAGAAATAGACAAGAATGTGCAAAAATACAAATAGTTGAATATGTTGTAGAATTCTGGCTTGTGTTCTGTTTTAAAGTCATTACATCATCTTTTCAATGACAGACTACATTTTAAGTAATTGAAAACAAAGTCTCATTAGCTTTGTCCTTGTATAAATTCCCAGAGAGAACACATTATTCTTATTCATTTCTACCTCTGCTACTTGTCTTTGATTTGGACGTGCTCCATCCTGTTCTCCCACTTCTCACTCCTCTAACTAGAGTGGAAAAAGACCCTTCCCAAACAACAAAGCTAAAGGCACCAAGTTCAGAAGCCGTGTATCCAAATCTGCAAACATCAGATAGGATCTGACATCTTGCCCCCAGTGTAGCAAAGGCAGACCCAGATTCTTCAATGACCGCAAGTGGCCTTGGTTTAACAAGCCTTGCCAACAAGGCACAATGTTCCCGTCCTCAGAAATAGTCCCCAGCAGAGCTTCCAGGGGCCCATAAAAATCTGTACTCTTGGAAGAATGTGACAACTCTGGCATCAAACACAGATTCAACATTTTCTATAATAAGAGAATGTTCCGTTGCATCAGGCTTTTTTAGCAGGGCCAGCACTTAGTAAAATTTTGAGGTTGTGCAAGTGAACTTTCGCCCAGCCCTAGACGCCTTTCCCTGACTCCAGATAATCAATAAAATCAGTTTACAAAGCCCCTTTTGCATCCAATTTCTCACTTTAATCTTGTGTCAGCCCAATGAGGTTGGTGTTATTTTAATTTCATGTTTCAGAGGAGGACACTGAGGCTCAGGGAAGTGAAATGACTTGTGTTAAGTCCACACAGCACGTCAATGACTGAAAAGAACATAAGCCCAGCCCCAATTTCTCCTGTATGCTGCCTCTTCTTCCACTCCAAGGGGACACACTGACCCGTGCACCCACTCACACTAGTATTCAGTGTACTGCCATCCCAGGGACACCTATGTGTTAAAGAAAGGCAGAATGGGAAGAAGAGTGTATAGCCTTGAAGAAGTCAAGGGAGGTTGCTAAGAAGATGCTGAACTAGCGTGACCTACTGGCTCCTTCCCTCAAGATCCACTCTGAGGAACTACAGAGGAAAAACATTAAGTTGCAGGGAAAGCTGTAAGATCTCCCTGGAGAGGCAGAAGCTGTTTTTATTTGGCATGTACATGTGCCTGAAATGGTCCTTACCTAAGGCAGAGGGTATCCAAGGCTGCTGTTTCAGTTTAAAATAAGAAAGGAGCCATTTCTTCTTGGGGTCTTCATCTCCCCTCTCTCCCCACCCTTACTGCCTTGGGACAGACAAGGGCTGGAGCTTAGACTTCTTGAGTGAGTGTGACTGGGATGTAAAGCAGGGCAGTGCAGAAACCTTATGCCAAGTGGAAGTGAGGAAAACACATGCAGATTGATTGGTCTCAGGTGGTCACTGCCCCACCCTCTCCTTCTAAACCCCCAGAGCTGGTGGATTATAATCTTTTCTAGATACTAATTCTTCCTAAAGTAAAGAATACATCTGAGATGCTACTTGGTAGGGCCAGGGGTGATTAGCTCTGGTTTTCTGATGCCTGGAATCCTCCACTTCTGGGTTTATCCTCCATCCTCAACCCCCACTTTGAACACATTGGTGTCGACATAGATGGAGGTCTGGCCTTCATCACTTTTGCCATCAGTACTGCTGGACCAAGTAGCCCATAACCCCAGAGGAATGGAAGCTCATGGGAGAAAAGAGAAGCACTAATATTTCCAAAGTAAAACAACAAACTGAGTTACAGATTTCATAGGAACCAGAGGTATTAGAACTGACAGGTCAAGAATTTACATATATTTTTAAGAATTTAATTTTTTATATTTACAAAATAAGGAATGATATTAGCAATATATAAAGAAAAAATAATCAAGTAGAAATGTTGAGTATGAATATATAATCATTGAGATAATGAGCACAATGGATGGTGATTAGTAGAATAGATTCATCTGAGGAATGAATTAGAAAAATGGGAGATCAGATTGAGGAATTCTCCTCAGCAGAAAATTATTTTAAAAATGGAAACTACTTAAGGTATAAAAGGCAAAAGTAGTCCCAGGAAGAAAAAAAGGAAAAGGAAAAAATAGATCCAAATTGAAGGAGGAAATATTTAAAGGAATAATGGAGATAATTCCCCCAGAATTAATGAATGATGAAAAGCCTCAGATTGATAGGAATCATAGCAAAAGAAGAGCAATAAGGAATATCACACTCTTAGACATAAATTATGTTACAATTCAAGAATATCAATATTGAATCAAATATCAATTCAAGATATCAAATATCAACATAAATTATGTTAAAATTCAAGAATATCAAAATTTACCTTATCAAAGATAAGGTAAAATTGTAAAAAACAAAACACAAAAAACACCAAAAAACATAAACAAAAACAAAAATTTCCAGAGAGAAAGAAAGAAAGAAAGAAGATCCCTTACAAAGGAATAAGAATAATGTTGATATCAGGGTTTTCAACCACATGCAAGGATGCAAGTACAGAATTTCATACCCAGCTAAACTTTCATTCAAATGTGAGGCATGATAAAAATACTCTAAGACACACACAGTCTCAGAGTATTTGTCACACAAAGATCCATGCATGAAACATTTTTTAATGACATTACATAGAAGCCAATATAAGGGATGGTGGAAGAAATATGTGAAGAAAAGGTGATAAAAGATCTTTTTAAAGTTTGTGTTTGCCTTAAAAAATAACTGAGACCAAAGAAAAGAGAAAACAAAAGCTTGTCCATAAAAACGAAGAATTAAAAGTCTAGATGAACTCAATATGATAGAGTAAGGGAAGACCAAGGGACGTCAGAGTATATTAATGTCCTTATCTAATATGAGAGGAGACATAGACAACTTTAAAACAATAAACAAAAAATACAAAACATGGGGAAAAGTGTGACAAATTGGAATAATAAACTAATAAAGTAGAAGAAAGTCCTAATATATGGTAACTACTAGAGATGAAAATGAACTAACTTGCCAAATTTTTTTTAAAATCCAGTTATTTTCTATTCACTAGACACATTCCTAAGCAACATATATGCAAAAAATAGAAGGATAAAAAATGATTAATCAGGCAAGTAGAACAAAATAAAGCTGGCGCTGATGTAATACTATCAGATACTATGAGGATCACAATCTTTATACCAAAACTAGCAAAGAGCTGTAAGGGTAACTACATAACTATACCACTTACTGCTATAAATGTGAAAATCCTAAAAAACGTTTTAGTAAATCAAATTCAATAGGGCATCAAAATGATCATATACCACACTGGACTTTTCTCAGGTACATGAGGATAGTCTTAACATTAGAAAATCTGTAAGCGTAATTTACCATATCAGCTAAATATTGCTAATACAATAAGAAAAAGAAATTCAAGGCTTAATAATTGAAAAGGAGGAAATAAAATTACCATTATTTTCAGATGATGTGATTTTGTGACCAACTTTCACATTTTTTTTTTTGGTGAGAAAATTAGTCATGGCCGGAACTAGAAATTTGTAAAACCACTTAGAAAAACAGCTTGGTATTATCTCGTAAAGTTGAACTTTATGGACTCTATAACCCAACAATTCTGCTCCTATGACTATGCTTAAAGGAAATTTTGCATATGTTTACTAGAAAATGTGGATAAGGATGTTCATTGCACTACTCTACAAATTAACAAAAAAATTCCCATCAATAGGGAATGATGAATAAGCTGTAGCATATTCAAATTAAATGACTACAACAAGCAACAATATGGATGAGTCTTCAAAACATAATATTAATTAAAAAGTAAAAATATCAAAACTATTTGTGCATGATGTCTTTTTTGTAATATTAAGAACAATATTAATAAAATATACTTTTTAAAGGAATACCTATAGATGAGACAAAACTATTTAAAAAGGAAAGCAAGGGAATGATGAATACACGATGCATGATGGTGGTTACCCAAAGACCATAGGGGAAGATGCAGTCAAGCTACTGTCAAAGTCCTAGTGTTCACATGTGAAGGGTCATTTACAAATGCTTAATACATTAGATTAACGAAATAAGTAAATATAGTAGTGTCATACATGAAAGAAGGATTATGATTAATCCAGTTCTAAATCCCTGAGAGCTAAAAGAAATATTTCAAATGGAGACTGCAGGCACTGAGACCCTAGAGGTGGAGATTTCTTTGAGCAGAGCTGAGTCATGTATTTAGTGGCCATTTGCTCCATTAGCCCCGTAGACCTGCCTAGTTCCATAAATTTTGGTACCAAACCTGTTGTAAAGATCATGTGCAAGGACTAAATTTCCGTACTCAGACACCCTGACATTAACCAGAGGTTGGGAATGGCTCCTGCTGCAGCAGAAGTATCCCAACCAGTCTCCTGACCTAAGCCCCACCCTCCCTTGCAGTTCTTCTCCATACTGCCTCCAGAGAGTCACTGCTAAATTGCAAAACTTTTCTTACATCACTATCTCTAGATCAAGTCTTTGGCAGGGTATTATAGGGCCTCAGTGATCCTTCCCCAGCAAAATAGCATTGTATTATTCAACAATCCCTGAGTACTTCCTGCAATTCCACACCAGCCTGCCTTTGCACATGCTGTTCTGTCTGTCTGAAATACCCTTATCCTTACCTGCTGACATTTCACTCATTTTCAAATCTCAGCTCCCCTTCCTCCTAATCTATGAAGACCTGGAGGGAGAAGGCAATGGGCAGGAAGGGTGGGACTATCCAGGGGTTCAAAAATAACTGCATCTTTAACACGGACAAAGTCTAGACACACAGAGTTAAACCAGTGACAGAGCCTGCATATCACATCCAGGTTGCAACTGAGGCCTGATTCTGGTGACCTGCACCTGTGTCAGTAGTGCCAGCCTAGGTGGGCATGAAACTCTGATCTCTTTCCCTATCTCCCAGAGTTGGTTTCTAGGCAGCAGTGTAGAAAGAGCTTGGGCTTTGGAGTCAGACAGACTTGAGTCAATTCTGGATCTATCCTTTAAAATGCACCAATTCTATGGAAATTTAAATATTAGCACTCAGAAAAATGAGAGGACAATTTGAAATAGAGCAAATGATTCTGCCTATCATTTCATTAAGTTAGCACTGTACCTCAGCAAGCATGAGAAGACACACTAGAAACTGTTGCTTATGCAACACCACATACACTGTACTTTACTGGCAAATTAGAGGGTTTCCAAGATAATTTTGACTATCAGCAATGTTTGCCTTATTCACCGATTTTGAAATCCTACTGGGTGAAATGCTACTCCGATGTATGAGCTATGAATTTGAACAGGTCTCTCAATTTCCCTGAGCTTTGATTTCCTTATTCTTCAACTCTTTTCAGAGGGAGTCAGGTTGTATTTTCCAAAAATGATCACAGCAACATCTGCCATCCCATCTGAGCTCTCTTTCCACAAAGAGCGGGAACTATGTCTTTCCCCCTGCAATGCAAGTGGATTAGTGACTTGTTTATAACCAATAAAGTAAAGCAAAAGGAATATAATCTGACTTCAGAACTAGATCATAAAAGGCAACCCAGCTTCCACCTTTTTTTTCCTAGCACACTGGCTTTTAGAGCACTGAGCCTCCATGAAGAAGGAACTATTATAGAATTAGAAAGAACTTCAATTACACTGAGGTCACCATGCTGCGTAGAAACCCAGGCCACAGAGAGTGGCCACATGTAGGTGCTCCCATCCCAGTGGAAAGAGTAGCATCTGCTCGACATGCGATTCATGACACCTCCAGATGATTCCAATCCACAGCTGTTGAGCCCCTCAGACTTTGTATCTCCCAGCTGAGGTCTCGGACATCATGGAGCAGAAACAAGCTATTCTTTTTGTGACCCGTCTGAGCTCCTGACCTCCAGAACCAATGCTCATTATAAAATTGTTCTTTTATGCCACCAAGTTTTGGGGTCTTTTTTTAAAACAAATTTTATTTATTTATTTGGCCGCGTCACTTGGCTTGACCAAGTGACATGGCCTGACCCTGTCACTTGGGCTTTGGAGTCAGACTGACTTGAGTCAATTCTGGATCTACCCTTTAAAATGCATCAAATCTATGGGAATTTAAATATTAGCACTCAGAAAAATGAGAGGACAATTTAAATAGTGCAAATGATTCTGAACTTGACATGGTCAAGTTCCCCGACCAGGGGTTGAACTCGGGCCATGACAGTGAAAGCATCCAATCCTAACCACTAGACAACCAGGGAATTCCCTGGGGTTGTTTTTAAAGCAGCAATAGAAACCAAATCAAAGATTTTTCTGAGGGGACTTCCCTGGTGGCGTAGTGGTTAAGAGTCTGCCTGCCAATGCAGGGAACACGGGTTCGAGCCCTGGTCCAGGATGATGCCACATGCCACAGAGCAGCTAAGCCCATGCGCCACAACTACTGAGCCTGCGTGCCACAACTACTGAAGCCCACGCATCTAGAGCCCATGCTCTGCAACAAGAGAAGCCACCACAATGAGAAGCCCGTGCACCACAACGAAGAGCAGCCCCGCTCGCCACAACTAGAGGAAGCCTGCACGCAGCAATGAAGACCCAACGCAGCCAAAAATAAATAAATAAATAAAATTTTTAAAAAAGATTTTTCTGAGGACTGAACAAAATAATTTACATAAAGTACCTGGTAAAAAACCACACGTGCGGAAAATGGTGGCTGGTACCAGTATTGTGTTCTATGACTGACCTAGCAGCCACTTTCTTTTTCTGGGGCTAAGGCTTCTCTTTAGGAATACTGACTGAATAACTCAAAAGTTTGTTGTGTGGGTCAGATAGGATGATGGATGTGAAAGCACTTTGGAAACTGTGATGCTCTGTACAAATCAAAGGAATTCTTACATTTATATTATATCCGTCCACTAATGGCTCAGGATAGGAGGGCACTCATAATCCTTCAGTGGCAGTCAGTGTCTGAAATTCTGAGATCAAAGGGTCTTGGCCTGAGGCCACACATTTGCTCCCTGTTAGAGATCATTAATTTCAACCTTTCATTTAATAAGCTTTTATTAAATGCCTACTGCAAGCAGAAAACTGTTCAATGTTGTGAGTTTTCTGGAGGAATTAGGGTACTCGATTCAGTCCCCTAAGAAAATTCAGGATAGTTAAGAGGACAGGAAATAAATGTAATGCTGGTAGAATGGAGGCTTTCTTCTGGGCTTCCTAAAAGAGAGGGAGGAGGAAGAGGACTAATGAGGCTTGAGAACCTGCAATGTACCAGGTACTGTGCCAGGCTCTTTACATATTGTCTTACTCAATTCTCACGATGACTCTATGACATGGGTTATTTATTAGTAGACTTTACAAACAAGAAAACAGATGCTTGGAGAGATTAAGAACCTGTCCCAAGTTCACAGCAGTAGTAAGTCAGCCCTGAAACCCGGGTCTGGAGATACCCCACCATACTGCTACTCTTAAATATTGTTTTCTGCCTCAAAGAATTGTTTCTCCAGGCAGACCACCAAAAAATTTCTCATCTGAGATTCAAATAGTTGCTTATTAGATGATAGAATTCCTGTTCAATTAATTTTCTTCTGAAATTTTATGTTAAAAAAATTAATAATAGTATCCCATCAGCACAGAAGTTTAGCATTTACAAAGCATGTTCACATCTTTCTCTTCCTGGGTCCTCCAAAAGCACTGTGGCTGGGACCTAATGTTATACCGAAAGTCTCACAGATAATAAGTGAGCAAATGATTGCCCTTGAGTTTGCTGCTACACTGTAAGAGGAATAAATATTCCTTAATGGTATGTATTTTGCCTTATGTATTACCTGATTTTAAGCATGGCGGAAAATTTTATAAAGGCTTGTCATCATGTTCCAGATGTCCTACACGTCATGATGCTTATCCTGTCAGTGATACAATATACATCTCATGACACGATATGCACGTACATTTTGGACAGAAATATTAAATCCATTTTTTAAATATTTTAATAATTTTGATTATTTTGGGTTGACTTCCTGTCGGCTCAGGTGAGATGATTACTGAATTTTCCTTGAAATATGACTGGCAGAGAGTTTTTACAAGGAGTAGAAGGGTCGGTATTTCCATTTCCTTGTTTGTTTATGCTTGCAGCACAGGTATCTTCTTCAATCCGCTGCTTGTCAAACCCTTTTAAGGCAGAAACCATTCTAACTCATTTAAGTTCATTTCAGAAAGGTTAGTTTAGTTGAAACTGGATAATATAACCCATAGAGCCACTTGATAGGGCTCATGTAAACTTGAGAATGTCACAATACACTGAGAGCCTAAAAAGAATGAATGTGATTGCCACACCATTCAACTCCCATTCTGCCTTCAAGACATCTCAGGTATGTTACAAGAATGCAATTGTCTCATGTATGTATTAGCACCAATATGGGTAGCAGTGCCCATCCACTTATTAAACATTGGTAAAGTTTTCTTCCTTTTTTAGATTTATATTATAAAAATAGAAATTCTCAGTGGATACATAAATCTACATATGTGAAAATTACATAGAACTATACATATACACACACACAAATAAGTGTAAGTGAAAATTGGAGAAATCTAAACAGGGTCTGTGGACTGTACCAATGTAGATTTCCTTATTTTGTTATTAGACTATAATTATGCAAGATGCTACCACTAGGTGAAGGGTATAATTCCATCTCCTTCAATTCTGTCTTTGCAACTTCCTGCAAATCCATAATTATTACAAAAATTGCATAAATAAAAGTTCTTATATCTTTGTGGCAACCCAGTGGATTGTTGGATGCACCTCTAAACATGCCCTTTTCGAAGACCATGGCTCTGGCTCACTGTGAGATCTGGGAAAAATGGTTTCCTCTCTTCAGGCCATTTTCCTCATCTATAAAATGGATAGGTTGGCTCAAAACTCTACTCATCTCTAAAATTCTAGGATTGTATATGCACGATTTTGGGGAGGTGTACATCTCTCTCAGGTTGTACGATCATGGAACATCTCCAGCTGGTAGGAGGAAATGTGGTCAGCTGTTTGGTATCAAGTCCTCTGTCCTTGACTTGAAGCCATTCACCCCTTCCCACAGGCTCCTTCTAAGGGTCTTCTGACTAAGCAATACTCAGACAATTGTAAAATATTTTCATCAAAAACCTTGAAAAAAGCATCACAGAGACAGGAAAAAAGAAAAACCTAACATTACCAGCTGAAGATGATGTCTTCAGTGCCAGACCTTCAGAATCCATTTAGAGCACAGGGTAGCTATACCCTGTTTTCATGACTTGTTCAGGCTGTCCAGAATGCTAGCTGCATAGGAAAACACCCTTTCAGCAGCTAGCTTGGAAGAGATGTAAAGGGATTTGTATGTCAGACTCAGACCCTGCAGGAATTTGCAAATGTCACCTTGACCCTGCAGGGGGAAAGTTGATTGTTCTCCAGTGCATAGCAGTTAAGAAGCTCATCCTCGGAGAAAACCAAGAGGTGGGCCTATATCTTTTTCACATCTATAGACAATCTCTTAACCTTGGTAACTTCTCAGTTGGGAAGATATATTTACTTTGAATATGGGAACCAGAAAGAACAGTACTTGTCATGGTTCTCATGTTGGTCACATCTTAGAGCATTTTCAGCTATGGATCTTCATTTGGCCAAGCTATTTCTTACTTCCCTTCTTTTGTTCTTTTTTGAGCAGTTTTAGATTCACAGCAAAATTGAGTGGAGGGTAGATAGATTTCCCATAAATACCCTGCTCTTATACATGCGTAGCCTCCCACATTAACAACATCCTGCACCAGAGTTGTATATTCATTATAATTGAACTGACACATCGTTATCACCCAGAGTCCACAGTTCACATTAGGTTTCCTCCCTGGTGTTGTACATTCCATGGGTTTGGAAAAAAGTATAATGTCATGTATCTGCCATTGTAGCATCAAAGAGAATTGTTTCATTGCTTTAAAAATCTTCTGTTTTCTGCCTATTGAGCCTTCCTTGCCCCCTAGCTCCTGGCAATCACTTATCTTTTTACTGTCTCTATAATTTTGCCTTTTCCAGAATGTCATATAGTTGGAATTATATGGTATGTAGTCTTGTCAGATTGTCTTCTTTCACTTAGTAATATGCATTTATGTTTCTTCATGTCTTTTCATCGCTTGGTAGCTCATATTTTTAGTGCTGAAAACATTCCATTGTCTGGATATACCACAGTTTATTTATCTATTCACCTACTGAAAGATATCTTGGTTGTTTCCAAGTTTTAGCAATTATAGATAAAGCTGCTGTAAACATCCATGTGCAAATTTTTGTGAGGACATAAGTTTTCAGTTTACTTGGGTAAATACCAAAGAGTGTAACCGTTGGATTGTACAATAAGAGTATGTTTAGTTTTGTAGAAACTGCCAAGCTTTCTTCCAACATGGCTGTACCTTTTTGCATTCCCACCAGTGAATGAGAGCTCCTGTTGCTCTACATCCCGGCCAGCATTTGGTGGTGTTAATTGTTATAGATTTTGGCATTCTAATAGGTGTGTAGTTGTGTCTTATTGTTGTTTTAATTTTCAATTCCCTAATGACATATGATGTGAAGCATCTTTTCATATGCTTACTTGTCCTCTATATATCTTCTTTGGCAAGGTGTCTGTTCAGGTCTTTTGCCCATTTTTTAAAATCTATTAGTTCATTTTCTTAGTTTTGAGTTTTAAGTGTTCTTTGTATATTTTGGATAACAATCCTTTATTAAATATGTTTTTTGCAAATATGTTCTTCCAGTCTGTAACTTGTCTTCTCATTCTCTTGACACTGTCTTTCACAGAGCAGAAGTTTATACTTTTAATGGAGTCCAGCTTTTCAATTATTTCTTACATTGATCATGGTTTTTCTAAAAAATTGTTGCCAAACTCAAGGTCATTTAGATTTTCTCCTATGCTATCTTCCAGGACTTTTAGAGGTCTGCGTCTCATATTTAGGTCTACAATCCATTTTGAGTTAATTTTTGTGAAAGGTTGAAGGTTTGTGTCTAGATTTTTTTTTATATGTGTATATTCATTTGTCCCAGTACCATTTGTTGAAAAGACTATCTTTGCTCCATTGTATTGCCTTTGCTCCTTTGTCAAAGATCAGTTGACTGTATCTAAGAGAATCTATTTCTTGGCTCTCTACTTTGTTCCATTGATTTTTTTTTTTTTTGCCAATACCACACTGTCTTGAATATTGCAGCTTTAGAGTAAATCTTAAAGTTGGTTAGTATTAGTCGTCTGTCTTTGGTCTTCTCCTTCAATATGAGTTGACTATTCTGTGTCTTTTTGCCTCTCCACATAAACTTTAGAATTAATTCATCAATGCTTACCAAAAAAAAAAAAAACTTGCTGAAATTTTTACTGGGATTGCATTGAATCTATAGATCAAGTTGGGAAGAGCTGGCATCTTGACAATATTGAGTCTTTCTACCATAAACATGGAATATTTCTTCATTTATTTAGTCCTTCTTTGATATTTTTTGTCAGAGTTTTGTGGTTTTCCTCATATAGCTCTTATATTTTTTGTTAGGTTTATACCTAAGTATTTTATTTTTTTTTGGAGTGCTAATGTAAATGTAGTGTTTTTAATTTCAAATTCTACTTGTTCATTTCTGGTCTATAGGGAAGTAATTGACTTTTGTATATTAATCTTGTATCCTGCAACCTTGCTATAATCACTTACTAATTCCAAGAGTTTTTTTAGTTGATTCTTTCAGATTTGCTATGTAGACAGTCATGTTAACTAAGAACAAAGACGGTTTCATTTCTTCCTTCCCAATCTGTATGCCTTTTATCTATTTTTCATGCTTTATTGCATTAGTAAGGACTTCCAGTACAATGTTGAAAAGCAGCCTTATTCTTGATCTTAGAGGGAAAACAGAGTTTCACGATGTATGATGTTAGTTGTAGGTGATTTTTAGATGTTTTTTATCAAGTCGAAGAAGTTCTCCTCTATTCCTAGACTGCTGAGAGTTTTTATCGTGAAAAAGTGCTGAATTTTGTCCAATGCTTTTTCTGCATCTGTTGATATGATCATGTGATTTTTCTTTTTTATCCTGTTGGTATAATGGATTACATTAATTGACTTTTGAATGTTGAACAGTTCTTGCATTCCTGAAATAAATCTCACTTTGTCATGTTATATAATTATTTTTTATTTTATTTATTTTTGTGGTACGCGGGCTTCTCACCATTGTGGCCTCTCCCATTGCGGAGCGCAGGCCCAGAGGCCATGGCTCACGGGCCCAACCGCTTCGCGGCATGTGGGATCTTCCCGGACCGGGGCACGAACCCGCGTCCCCTGCATCAGCAGGCGGACTCCCAACCACTGCACCACCAGGGAAGCCCCTATAATTATTTTTATACATTGTTAAATTCAATTTGCTAACATTTTGTTGAAGATGTTTGTATCTATGTTCATGAGAGGTACTGGTCTATAGTTTTCTTCATCTTTGACTGGTTTTGGTATTAGTGTAATACTGGTCTCATAAAGGGAGTTAGGAAGTATTCCCTCTGCTTCTATTTTCTGGAAAAGATTGTAGAGAATTAATACAATTTCTTCCTTTGAAGTTTTGTAGAATTCACTGTTGAATCTACCTGGGCCCCAATTTTTTAAAAATATTTACTGAGATATTTATAGATTCACACTCAGGCCTAAGAAATAATACAGAGAGATCCCATGTGCCCTTTACCCAGTTCCCCACAATGATACATCTTGCAATACTATAGTGCAATATCACAACCAAGATATTACCATTGATACAGTCCACCTCTCTTATTTGTATTTCCCATTTGTGTGAGAATTTAGCATTTAGTATACACATGTATACATATTTATCACATGTGTAATCTTATTACTGAGTACCATAGTCAAGATACAGAAAAGTCCAGATTTCTTTTCATCCTTTCTGCAGCAGTTTGGACACTACACTGCTAAGTGATGGAAACTCACCGGAACACGTATCAGTGCATTACCTTAGTTTCATTTGTTACAACTCATGGGTGTTTCTAGGGTCTCCTTTGTTCTATTATCCCTAGAACTGGCCTCACAGGCCATTGCAAGGGACAATGGTTGATGGGCTTATTTCTGCAACCGAATTGCTGAATTCAGCCTCTTGTACTTGTCCAATACACATCACATTTTAACTGTTAGAAGCTGATGAAAATGACACAACCTCCTTCTCCAGATGAAATCACCTACCTACATTTATAGGACTGAGGGATGGCACTTCAGATCCGTGACAGTCAACACAACAAGTGTCATGTTCAACTTAACTTCTGAGATTCTAAGATATAGTTAGGTCTACACAGTGCATTGATGGTTTAGAGGAAAAAGTACCACTTAATATAATTTATCTATTCATTAAACAAGTTTTAAGAGATGATTATGTGTCATCTTTGATAGGGCTACAAAGATAAATTGAGCTAAGATTTTTGCCCTAAAATAATGTATATGCTAACCAGGGAAATATAACACATAAATTTAAGTAGTCTTTTTCCCACCACTTCATTTCACAGCTTTGTGCTCTAGCCAAACAAACTACCCATTCACTAGTTACCGAACTTCGCATGGTTTCCCTGCCTCTGCCTTTGTTCACAGTATTTCCTCTGATTGGCCTCCTCTTGCTTCTCATGACCATTTCTTTCCCTAAACCAAGATCAAATGCAAAATTCTACATGAAGACTTTTCTGCTACCCCTAAACAGCAAGTGATCTCTCTCCCCTCTAAGGTCCTTTATATTGGCTTTAAAATGTCGTACTTTGTATTTGAGTTACTTATCTCTATGTCTGGGATCCCTGGTAGATATAAGCTCTGAAGGCAGAATTTATGTCCAGGATGCTGAGGATCCATGGCTCACCAATCATATTTTGATATAGCGTGGCTAATTTCCATAGCAATTGTTACTCCTATTTCCCCTTCTTCCTCTCTGCATATGAAAATGAAAATGTGGTTATGCTGCAAATATTTGACATGGACCTTAGAAAACATGAGCCCAAAGCACAGGACAACATAATATTCTTATGTTTTTTTCCTAATATTTGTTTTATGATCCTGAAAACATTCTCAGACTTCCTGTGGCAAAGATCATTCTCCTAGTTTCTAAGCAAGATCCCCTAAGGAATTAAAAGATTGGGCAATATTCTGCTAGGGAATAGCAGAGCTGGAAGGTACCTTAGGGATTATCTAGTTCAATCAACTTGTTTTAAACACGGGGAAATTGAGGCTTGGAAGGAAAATGAGGCCTGTTCAAGGTCACAAAGTGATTTACGGGCCAAGCTGGACATAGAACATGGGTCTCTTGGTGGTTACTGCAATTCTTTGTCTATATACAATGCCAAGTTGCCAAGCTGACCCTGCTCTTACCCAATATCCTGTCTGAAATTTCTGTCTGAAATGAGCCTAGGCCATTACAAGCACACAGAGGGCTGTGGGGGAGGGGTCTGAGCAGTCTTTGCCCTGGAAGTGGAGCAAGGATCAAATCGGCTCTTTCTTCCAAAGCAAAACCAGCTCTTTAACTTACAGGTCAGAGAGGCTGGAGGAGAGTGCTCCTCAGCCTCAGCTTATGCAGGGCCCCAGCATCAGGGATTATGAAGGCCCTTCTCCTGGGGGCAGGTGGATCTCCTGCTTCAGTCTCTGCAGAATGAAACCAGATGATGGGTGAGACCAGAGCAAGGCACTTGACCCAGGAGAAGCAACGCTCGGTCAAGGTGCATACAGACTCCATCCAGCATGGCTCAGAGACGTACTTCCTGAGTGACTGTGAGTCACTTCACATCCCATCAAAAATGGGGAAGGAGGTATGCAGAAGGAAAAGGAATTATGCTTTAAACCTAGTATTACCTTTGAGCCTTACAACTGCTCTTGGGGCCAGATACAGAGAGCATTTTCCTCACCTATTTCCTTTGTAATACAGTAGAAAAGCTATTTTTAAAGAAGGAATTGAAGTGGACCAGCCCTGAATATCAGACATCGTTATTAGTCAATCTGATAGGTTTCATATCTTAAAGGTGCATATAACCTTGGTCTTCCATTTCTTCTTCAAGAGGAAGCCATGTGGCTTCACAAACCCTCCAGCCAGGGGAACACTTTCTTTTTGATAATCCTGCTTTGGATGTGATTTGCCCAGAGTCATGAGAAAGACAGCAGCAGAAGCAAAAATTACAGATAGATTGCCTGGCTCCTAGTTCCCATTCCCTGTTGTTGGAAGAACATAAAGAAAGTAAGAAAGGAAGCGGGTCTCCAGAGAGATAGAATGGCTATTCCTAAGTCTTTTTAAAAATAAGCTTCAGATAATCACAAGTTCGAGGTCAGAGGATAACTTAAGGCCATCAGAAGTTGGCCAGATAGGACTCAGGTTCTCTAGAGAATTCTGGCCTTTTGGCAGCCAGATACAGTACTGAACGCCAAGCCAGCCTGTGTTTGGGCGCAGGTCCAGTCTCCAGCCCCCTGAGCCCAGGCTCCTTGTACATCTCAGAGCCCGGCAGCAAGCAGCGTCCATTCCTGAACATACGCTTTTAATCAGAGACACGGGGACCAGGAGGGGACCTCAGGCATGATTTAATTCCTCTCACTTTGCAGATGTAGAAATTGAAGGCCAGATTGGGGAACGGGATGTAGAATGCTTGCACGAGGTCACTTGGCAATTTAGGAAACAACACGGTAGGGTGGAAAGGGATGACTTTGGGGCGGTAACCTGGTTCGAAATCCCAGCTCTGCCAGTTATCAGCCAGGAGACCCCAGGTAAGTCACTTAACCTCTCTGAACATCAATGTCCTAATCTGTAAAACTGGGGGACCAGGGGCATAATTGCATTGCCTAAATGACAAGATTTTTGATATTAAATGACATGAAAAATATCAGTAATTTGTAAATAGGAAGTTATTATTCATACTTTAATGTTAGGATTGAATTATAATAAAAACACACAGCCTGATAACAAAAGTGCACTTTTCCGCGTGCCATCCACATGCTAAGTGCTTCACATACACCATTTCTTTTAATGCCTGTTGAGACCCAAGGAGGACTCTCACCAGTAACCATACGCTTGGAGCAAGGTTTAAACCAGGTCATATACACAGCAGGATTTCAACACAGTCTCTTACACAGTCCAGAAACCTGGACCTGGGCTTCCATTCCCAGGCCACACTTGACTCCCTCTTCTCTCACCTCCTTTCTAGTGAAGGGGAAGCTCTTGGCTGTTGAGGGCAGGACACTCTCCTCGCATCTGTTTGTCCCAGGAGATATCACAGTGCTCTCTCTGCACAAGGTGAAATATCAGTTGAAAATAAATAAGTAAATTAATTAATTTAATTTAAATTAGTTTAATTAAATAAATAGTGACCTGATAGATAAATTAATATTTCTTTTTCAAAAATAATTTTATTGAGGAATAATTGGGTGGGAAGGCGTCTTTGATTTCTATCCAGAATCCATCAACTTTCAGCTAAGCCAAAAGGAAGACAGGGATGTTCCAAGATAATTAAGCCATGTAGAAAACCTGAGCTTGCCAAGGGTTTCAAACAAGAAGTTGAGTCTGCATAAACATAAAGAACAGACTTGTGGTTGCCAAGGGGGAGGAGGCTGGGGGAGGGATGGACTGGAAGTTTGGAGCTGGTAGATGCAAACTATGACATTTAGAATGGATAAACAACAAGGTCCTACTATATAGTACAGGGAACTATATTCAACACCCAGTGATAAGCCATAATGGAAAAGGATATAAACAAAAGAATGTCTAGATGTGTATAACTGAGTCACTTGGCTGTACAGCAGAGATGGGCACAACACTGTAAATCAACTCTACTTCAATTAAAAAAAAAGAAAAAGAAAAAAAAGAAGTTGAGTCCGTAAGTTACAATCTGGCCATTTGTAAAGAGCTCTTCCTGTTTGCTTCCATAAACATCTTCTCTGTTAGCCTCTCAACAAACTGACTGATGTGCCCAGATATAATTTCAGGACCTTCCCTAATAATGCCCCCATCCCATTTCTAGTTTAACACACTCCTTTGTTACATGATAGGACATTGCTGGTATTTTTTCAGTCTCTCTTCATGAAAGGACTTATCTGTCAATGAGACTGTGCTTTATAGTCCACATCCTTGGTGCAGAAGTAACTGCTCTTTCTCCCAGGATTCAAGACCCTTACTCTTCATTCCAACAATGTTGCAGACTTTCCTTCCTTGGCAGACTGCATTTTTTTGAAGATGACTGCAACAATCTGTCCCATACCATGTGCTCTTCTAGAAACTTGCCCCTCCTCCCATCAGAAGGTGGGGTCTAAGTCTTCTTTTGAATCTGAGCGGGGTTATGACTGGGTGCTAATCATTTCAATACAGTGTAAGAGACGATGTATGGTTTCTGAAGCTATGTCGCTCAAGGCAATGGTGCTGCTTCCTCCTTGTTCACATGGAGCCCTGAGTTGCCAAAGAAGCAGTCCAACTGCCCTGAATCTGCCACGCTGTGTAGTCCCCACACAGAGGGACCACATGGAGGGGTCCTGAGAGATGCCTGGCCTGCCCCCAGCTGCTCCAGTACCCCCTCCCCAACTCTTCCAGCTCTAGCCCCTGTCTGAAACAACACAAGAGCCCCTGAGCCAGAACTACACAGACCAGCTGCTACTAAACTCCTTACTCACAGTTTAAATCGCTAAACGCAGCCATAGCGACTGGCACATACCCCTTTCTCCATCCTGCGCTGCACCTGGTTACTGTCAGTGCATCTCTGGTATCCAGGAAAACACTCAGCCATGTCCCTTTCTTCTGCTCTTTGTTAGTAGCGACACCCTGGTTCCTTCACCTACCACATGAATGCTCTTAGTAAGATCACATCTCAGACCTGGTTTCCCTGAACAGAAAAAGGCGAATAAGAATTATTTCCCAACAGCACCATCTGAGAGGGCTCTACAGATAATGCTTTTTATTATATTGTACAATACTCAATCCACATTCTTCTGAGAAAGTTCACATACACCGTCTCATTTTAATCGTTACTACAACTTTATGAGGCAGCTGGGAAGATGTCATTATCCCTCTTGTCAGTGGAGGAAAATGATATCCAAAGAGCTTGAATGACTTAGGTAGGTCCAAGGAGCACTTGGTCCAGTCAGAGCCAGAGTCCAGATCTTCTGCTTTCTGGAACCTGGCCCTGGTCTGCACCATCCCATGGAATACCAGGGTCTCTAACCTGCTCTAGTTTCCTCTCCACTTATAACCTATCTCTCTTCCCTAAGAGTCTGCTCTATTTTTTCTGCTGCCTCTAACCAACCCTCTCTCCATCTTCAGCTCTACCAGCTTGGTACAGACCCAGCTGATCACAGTCTTATAGTTTCCCCTTGGATCATCACTCTCAGAGAAACATGAGAAGGGGTGCTGGATTGTTTTGAATTCTCCATGAATGAACAGGAGTTTATATTTCAGACAGCCAAAGCCAGAATCCATTTAGAGCTTCCCTCACTAACCTCATATATTTGGGATTTCAACCAACCCAATCAAATTAATCTCCTAGAAGTGAGAAATCCCCACCTGGGAGGTTACCTAGCCCACTCCTGGCTGACCCACAATGGCAAAGTGAGATAATAGCCAACCTGGGTCTTGACCTCCAGTATTGTGGCTTCAAAGCCAAGATGTGTTTTACCCCTGGCATTGGGCACAGAGAAAAAGAATTGCAAAACTTCTGCTCAGCGCTTCCAGTTGAGTGCTGTTCATCACAAAGCAGAACACGGCAAACAGTCAAGGAAGGTACTTCAGCCTCTTATGGGAAAGCCATGGGCCTCAACACGCTCAGAACCCAAGGTAATACACCTTCAAGTACCAAATTTGGGGTCCAAGGAAGATGGTTCTGGAGTGTTATTTAGTTCTCTTGGGTTTGCAAGGACTTAGAGAGCTTTGAGGAAGTTTCGAAGGGGAGAGTCAAAACCTATTTAGTGAACCTAAATTTTAGAAGTTGTAAGGGCACTAAGTAAATATATGATTCCAGGGTAATCAGTCCTCTCCTGTTCCTTCTTTTGTAAAGGGATGAACTAGAAGTGGTCTGAAAAGCCAGCTCTACCGTGTTCTACTGTGATGTTCTGGAAAGTTACGTAATCTTTCTGAGCCCCAGCTTCTACATCTGTAAACTGAGAATAATAGCTACATAAAGAGATTGCAGTGAGAATTAAATTAGATACTATGTGTGGAAAAGCATAGTCTTGCATCTTCAAGTGGTTGGTAAATGTTTTTTCCCTTCCACCAACTCCTTCGCCTTACATTCTAATATTCTCTGCTCTCTGACCAAATTTACCAGACGATTGCTTGCTTTTTTCTGACCCTAATGAAGTCAGAGAAGGTTAGTGAGGTCATGGTGCATAAACCATTCTGAGGGTCGAGGGTGAGTTTTAGGTAAATTGTGGTTTTAATGTTTAAGAAAGAGCCCATAACTAGCGGGGGTTTCCATTTTTTGGTGGCAAGATGCACAAGCACAGGTCTCCAGTAACACACAGCTTCTCGGCTCTCAGCAGTCTTGTGGCTGAAAGATGTTTTAAAAGCCCCTGTTTTCAGAAGACTCTGTGTTACTGATTAACAAAGTGTCGTTTCCATTTTTAGTTCCACAAAGAGAAAGGCAAGTGAAATTTGCCCCATCTCACCATCTCTAAATGGGCAATATTACTGAGCAATATTTAATGTCCTCACAACATCTGTTTGGTTTTATTTTTAATAGTTTTAGGTCCATATTGAAAGTGCAAGTTCATGGGTAATCCATATGTCCAAAATCGAATGCCCAACTGGATAATCCCCTTCCAAAAACTTTTCCCTTCCACTTTAGAATCAGAGCGCTTGTCACGTGCCATGACATATATATTGAGTGAAGAAGAGATTAAGCTGGAAAATTCTATGTTTCTAAATTACTGGTGATTATAGTGACAGGAGTACACACTTGCAGAGCATTTTATAGATGGCAAAGCGCTTTCATTGCTAGAGCTTCTGTTAAGTTTCCCAAATACCCTGTGAGGTAGAGGTGGAAGGAAATTTTATCCCCAAATGATAGACGAGAAAATAGACAGTTTTAGGGTTTAAGTGACTTACCCACAGTCAAGGTGTGTTTCCTGAGACACGGTGCCCCAGGAAGATCTCTGGCCAATTAGAGGTACGGAGCCGAGGAGTTCATCAGTTTCCAATCCCAGTAATACGTGAGCTACATGCTGGTCCGCCCAAACTGGGAAGCTGGTAGAGGGACGCTTGGGCACTGCCCACTAGCCTACTCAGGTGCTAGGTACAGGTTGGAAGGAAGAAAACAGGAGCCCCAGTGCTCAGGGACTGGGGAGCTCGGGGTAAAAGTGGTGTATGAGTTTCCTATTGCTGCTGTAACAAATTACCACCATAGATGGCTTAAAACAACACAAAGCTATTCCCTTACAGTTCTGCAAGCCAGAAGTCCAAAACTGGCTTTTCTGGCTTTAAAGTCAAAGGTGTTATCAGAGAGGGTTCCTTCTGGAGGCTCTATACAGAATGTGTTTCCTTGCCTTTTTCAGCTTCTAGAGGCTACTTGTACTCTTTGATTTCGTCTTCCTCCATCTTCAAGACCATCACCCCAATTTCTGCTCCCATTGTCACACAGCCATCTCTCTCACTCTGACTCTCCCACATCCCTCTTACAAAGACCTCTGTGATCACATTGGACCCATCTGGATAATCCAGGAAAATCTTCCCATCTCAAAATCCTTAAGGCAGTCACATCTACAAAGTCCGTTTACCATGGAAGGTAACATAGTCACAGGTTCCTGGGATTAGAACATGGGCACCTTTGGGGTCGTTACTCAACCTACTACAGGTGACAAGGTGGCAGGTGGATGGCAGCAGCCGTTTTTTTGCTGGTAAATGCATCACTCGCATGGCTGTGTTTGTCTGTCTGAAAGCCACACTCTTCGCTGTCACCTGACATGTAGAGGCCAGAATAGAGCCCATGTCTTCCGATTCCAAGTGAAGTGCTCTTTCAGGCACATCCTACTGGCCAGCTCAAAGCTATATTTACGTTCATTTTTTTGCAAATACCGCACCCTGGTATAGATGGTGATTAATATTTGCATAATGCTTTAGAGGCTATAATGTCCTTTTCTATTTACATGAAGTCATTTAAATCCCTACAATAGCCCTCTGAGACCGTTATTATTAACACATTTTACATATGAAGAAGCTAAGGGCTAGGAGGTGTGAAGTGATTTGTCCAAGGTCACCCAGCTGGCAAGGGCAAGACCACAATGCAAATCTGAAAAGTTCCCCCGTGCGCAGCTCTAAATAATGAATCCACATTTAAGTTCACGTTGCTAGAGGTGGTAGCTTATCTTTTGGGGATACTATGAAAGCAGCTGGGATCTCCAGTATGTTTTTGAGAGAAAATTAGTCAATAAATGTGAAAGTGCTTTGTAGCAGTATGACTCACGACTACAGAAAGTTACTGATGGCATTATTCTCATCATCATCATCCTCATTCTTATCACCATCATCAACATCAAGTGCCCCGCAGACCAAGAGAATTCAAACGGGTCAACATCTCTAATTGCTGTGTTTAAAACATTGACCCCAACTGTCTCGCAGTCCCTGGGGATGGTGGCTCAGGGTTCTGTGGTTTCTTGGCCACTGTGCAGGTGTGGTTGGTGGGAGCAGAGCTCTGAATGGAGAAGCCAAGGTCCTGTGCCCTTGCAGATAAACAGGGTGACCCCTCGCACGATGAAGTAGGCGTTCCCCGAAAAATCCACTTTGTGTGAAAGGACCCTAAGACCCTTTCAGGAGCACGGTGGTATTTTATAGCTTTTACTGTTTTTTGTTTTTTTTGGGTTTTTTCATCTTTCTCTTTTTTTCGATGAGACCACTTGCTCTGCATTTCAAATGTGTCTAATTTGGTGGGGAGGAGGGGGGCTGGGAGGTTCAATGGTGGGTCCAGGGGAGTGAGATGCAGAGCGCCACTGCCGAGGCCTGGCAGCCATCTGGCAGGTGGAAGTCCGTTCACCCACCCCCGCCACCCCCGCTTCCTCCCCTCACCTTTTTTAAAGAGAAGCAGCGAGCTTCTGAAATGTGCAACTTCAAAACCAGACCAGAAGTCTACTGAGAAGGAATAACCAAGGCGTCCTCCAACTGCGGCTGAGCAGTCAGCCGGCCCCCACCTCATTTGAGTGAGACCGCCAAGAGCCCTCACGTGGCGCTTGGGCCACAGGACCACAATTAGGAAACACTCCCTGCCCCTCACAACGGCCACCCTTGCTAGGCAGTGGGGACGGAAGAGAGGCAGGTGCATTCAAATCATCCTGGTTTGACCAAGGGAAATGAAGCACTAAAACAGCTTCATCCCACAATGAGTCAGGATGGGGGAAGGGAGTGTGAGGCTGGAGCCCTCTGACCCTTCTTGGGAACAAGTCTTGCTTCTGGTCACTCAGCCCTGTGAACCCAGTGTCTGGCATGAGTCTCAGTTCTCGTGCTCCATTGCTGTGGGACAGGAGGCACTACACTGCCGGGGGCCTCTCTTAACAGGTGGTCCCACCTGTAAGCATAGTTGCTTATCAGACAACGTGTCCCTGTCCTCAACAACTGTCACCTCTGCCTGCTCCAACTCTACCCACACCTCAGGCCTGTATCCCACCTCTTCTAAGAAGCCTTCCCCCATGCCTCTGATAAATCTAGGAATCTCCTCTTCCTCAGAACCATCTTTATCCCTTCTCTCAGATACTTATGGATAACATTTTTTTAATGAAAATAATTTCTCGGGGCTTCCCTGGTGGCACAGTGGTTGAGAGTCCGCCTGCCGATGCAGGGGACGCGGGTTCGTGCCCCGGTACCGGAAGATCCCACATGCCGCGGAGCGGCTGGGCCCGTGGGCCATGGCCTCTGAGCCTGCGCGTCCGGAGCCTGTGCTCCGCAACGGGAGGGGCCACAACAGCGAGAGGCCCGCGTTATCGCAAAAAAAAGAAAAAAAAAAAAAATAATTTCTCACCTATTAAATCAGGCACCCTGCTAAGCACTGTCAACTTGCTGTTTAGTTTGCTGTATAGCACCCTGTAATATTAGACAGAAACTCCTTGAAGACAGAGGTTGTGTCTGATTCATCACTCCATGCCTTACCAGCCACGATGCTCTCAATAACTAGTTATTAGGTTAATAATTTTAGAAAATTATTTGAAAAAATCGTAAATTAGTAGAGACTTTGCCGTCAGCATGGAGTGATTTCTTGGTCCACATCCTACTCGAGGAAGCCAGGGTGACTTCAGTGAGAACCAGCCCTATGGGAATCCCTGCCTGCTTAAGGGACTCTTAAGAGGGAACATAGAATACGCTCATGGTCTACCTTGGGACTTCAACTATTCCAGCCCTGAAGATCTCCCTGGGGACACTCACTTGGTTCTAGAGTATTAAGTACCATCGATATTCTGAGGTCTCCTGAATCTCTCTCTCCATCTCCTCCATCTCTCCCAACCACAACATTTGTCTTCCAAATGCGCCCCTCATCTCCAGTGGCGTGTTTGTGTAAAAGCTTAAAACGGCAGGCTGAGTAGAGAACGCCCTTTCCCCCACCTCTCACCCAAGCTTCACTGAACCTGCTCCACATCCTTTGTGTTCGGTCCCGGTTACGAGTATTGCATTCACTCCACCTCTAGAGCTAGAAATCATGGGGTCATCTTCAGACACGTCCTTCCCTCTCCCTCCACAAGCCAGTCATCACACCCTGGGAGCTTGACTTCGGAAACTAATAGCTCTCATCCATCCTGCCTCTCCATCCACAATTCCTTGGGCTCAGGCTCTCATCAGTTTTCAGCCAGACCACTGCAACTTCTGCCCCCTGTCTGCCATGTCTCCTTGCGTTATATTCTCAAAAAGCAAATCTAACCAAGATATGTTCTTGCTTAGGAATCCCTGTTGATGACCTGCTGCCTATAGAATTGAGACAAAATTCCTTGATGGGAGCACATAACACCCTTCACAACCTGATCCCAGGCTTTATCGCCTGCCTCCTCACCTCATGTAGTTGCCCTGAACTTCTTACCCCAACATACCGATGTCTTTCACAATTTGGGGCTTTTGCACGTGCTGTTCCCTTTTTCTGGAATGTATCTCTTCCCTTCTCTGATTGGAAAACTCAGTCATATGTCATGACCCAACTCCATTTCACCATCTCTGTGAGGTCACCCCTCATTGCTTCCAGGCAGAACTTTTACTCTGTCCTGATGTCCCACAGCACTTGTTTATATCTCCATAATAACACTTACCACACTGTACTGTAATTTTCCCGTTCAAGTGTCAGTCACTCCATTATTTAAGATCCAGGAGGTTAAGAACCTGCACTTATTAATTTTTGATATCCCCAGGGTCTAGCCCAAGATCCGCTCATAGTGGACCCTCAGAACAATATGAACCAGAAAAATCACTGAAAATACTCAAAGGTTCTCTATGCAAAAGAAAGTATTTCCGAGATGAACCTGACTCTGATGCCAGTCCCAGCTCTGCTGTTAATGGTTAAAAGGAAGGCGGACTTTCCAGTCAGTTGTACGGGTGTTCAAATCTCTCCTCTACAACTTACTAGTTGTGTGATCTCAGGCAAACAGCTCCCAACTCTATGCCTTAGTTTTCTCATCTCCAAATGGGGATAATAACTACCTCAGAGCATTGTCATGGATTGTATAAGAAGTTGAATATGTTAAGTGCGTAGCACAGGGTCTGGTACCTAACAAGTAGCCATGATTATGACCATGTATTAACTGTATGACCCTGGGCCAGCCCCTTCCTCTCCCTGGGCCTCCTTGGAAACTTCCTATACAAAGTGAAGGTACAGACTGTTGTCGCCGAGGTTCCCTCAAGCGCCATCATTGCAAGACTTTACTGCCATCCAAACTTGTGGCATCACTTCATTCAGCCCTGAAACTTAGCTTTTTGCCTCGTAAGATGAATTCTAATTGTTTCTGGAGTATAAGCTTTGCTCACTGTAACCAAAGTCAAACTCATCAACCATACTGGAGTTCTGAAGGGCACAAACTAGTGCCTTTGCTCTGCTGAAGAATCTGGCTCAGGATTGGGCGCAGAGAGGGTACTGCAATCTACTTGGTAGAAGCAGTAGCAAGAAGGAAGCCTGTCCCTGTGGGGTCAGCACTGATAACGGGGACAGGACAGTGCACAGCCCCAATCACATAATGTGCTTCTCACTTACATGACTTTAGGAACTTATTTTGCAGTCCTGTGTTTATCCCCCAGCTCATTCTTATTAATGTCCTATTAACATCTTAATTTGAACTGTGGCCACTGCATTTCACACAAAGAACACACATGAGTCTATTTAAACTCCTTTGGACTCTCCCAGACAGGAGGTATCTCTCTCCCACATTTGCACATTTAAAATTAATTTTTGACATCTTAATGCGACTATTTTTGTTCTTGTAAAGTAATGGAGTAAAAAAGAAAAAATAGCTGGTTGAGTTTCTTTCCCCAACACTAGAAATAGGGAATATAGCCAATTCTTTGGAAGCCAGTTGTTTGGAGTAAGATTTGAGGTCTCGTTGAGTGAAATAATTAGGCACTTCTAAAGAATAAAGCAGCAAAGCACTGTGGGAAACAGCACACTCGGGCCATTCAGCAGAGCTCGGGCAGCTTTCCCGCTTCAGGGCAGTAAATATCTCCAGGGAGTCACACAGGGTAAGGGAAGGAACATGAGCGCTGGGACAAGTCAAACCTGGATTTAACATCATCCCTCCCACTTGCCAGGTATAAGATTCAGGCAATTTCTTAAATTCTATGAGACTCAGTTCCCCCGTGTAAAATGAAGATAATAGTACATACCTCATGGTGATGTTGAGAGAATTAAAACAAAGTAATGTATATAAACACATAATTGATAACAATAAATATAAGTTCTCTTCTCTCTTCTGAGAACATGGTACAAGTGGAATAAAGCTACTTATCTTTTTATGCTACCTTGTTCCACAAAGGAATTAAGACAATTTGCGCTCATGTTTCTAATATACAAAAGTGAAATTAATGCAAAAAAAAGAAAGAAAGAAAATGAGACAAAACAAAGTAATGGTGCTAGAGTACCAAGCTGGACTCAAGAAATCAGGTTGATTTGCAAAATGCATACAGAATCCTTTGGCCATGTTGTAGGGATGTGACAAGCTTCAGTGGCTGAAAGGTAACCTGTCATTCCAGAAAAGACCAGCTCTTCCTGATTGAAAAACCAAAAAAGATTGTTTATCTTATGGTAAATGAGCACCAGGAGAAAAAAACACTTAATTTTCCTCCTCTCCCCAGCAGTTATTTCACTGTGTGACCCTATACAAATCACGTTACCTACCCTGCGCCCCCATCTCCTCATCTGTACACTTTGAATGTTGGATGAGAGGAACTCCAAAGGCCTTTCTAACCCCTACATTTTATAACTTGATTCTATTCTGCGAAATGTCTACAGCTTTCTCTTCCATGCGTTTGCAATTTACATGACATTCTCCTTGGAATTCATCAGTCTGCTCTAGCAAAACGAGTTCTTCACTTGCAGTTGTAGGTGTACTTCCTTTTAGCCCAGTCATGGGCCACATGACAGAACTTAAGGAACCAACATTCACAGCGTAATAACCACTTGTTACTTAAATAAACCTTACAATGGAACCATGAAAAGCAATTAATGCTAACTTGGGCATATCTGGATTTATTCAGAGTAGAAGTATTTTATTCTCAGCCTTCTCTTTTTCAGTCTCAATTTCTAATTCTGTCCACGTTTCATTATATATTCTGCGTAATTTTTTTTATCATTTCCTTTGTTCTCAATGGGAATGCCGAAGAATCTAAGTAACAGAGAGATAGGAAGCAGCTGATGAAGAAGTTACATATATACTCTGCTCATCGGAATCAGTTGCTCAAACATGACTCTGGTCTGAGTCTTTAGCCATAGATTTTTGATCTGGTTCATAACAGGGAGTCAACTGAACTGGCTTTGATTTGGAGGGGTGGGTTGGATGGAGAGGAGAGATGTTTGGACATTAGGAAAAGTTCCTCCTCTATAACATCTGTATCATCCACCACTTCCTTTGTGTCTCCTCTGAGCCTGCCCTCCTGCAAATCTCCCCCTTTTCTCAGCAGGAAAAACTATGTCTCCCACCTGCCACCTTACCTCCTACTACTTCCTTCATGACCCCTACATTCCTTCAGATTCTGTGTGCTCTTGCCCATGGCTGTCCCTCAGAAAGGGTAAGTGACTCACCCAGGAACACACAGCCACTAAGAGACAGAGCTGATGTTCAAATTCTAGTTTGCATCACCTCAAAGCCAGTAACTTAATCCTCACTATTAAACTGAATCTCCAACAGAATTTTATACTAAACTCTTCTGTGAAGACTTTCTCAATTTCTCTATTGAAATGTCGTGTGTGTGTGTGTGTGTGTGTGTGTGTGTGTGTGTGTGTGTGTGTGTCTCAGTCCTTCAAATATACCAGTGGTCCCCACAGTGGTTTGCACATTAAAATCACCTGAGAATATTTTAAAACTTCCAAAGCCAAGACATACATGCAAAAGAGTTAAATCAGAACTTCTCTGGGGCTGGGATACAGTTCTCAGTAGTTTCATAAGCTCCCCAGGAGATCCAATGTGCAGACAAGTTTGTAGTACTGCTGTAAATCGGTACAGCTCAGCCTTGGGTTATAATTACTGTACTATGATTATAAACTGTAAGCTACTGGAGAGCAGAAATCTTATTTTATTTAAATATGTATCCCTCACGATAAAAGTAGTAGCTCGGTGGATATTATTAAATGATTGCATCTGTCTAATTTAGGTTCTAACAATTTAAACATGGACAAATTAACAAAAGTCCAAATGACAGGATTGGAAATGCCTGATGTTTTGGAGTGTTTCCTGAAGTGGAAAAGGCCAACAAACTGTGATTGCTTAGGGTGAAAATAGAGGACTCTGATAAGGTTTTTAGTCATTTTTTCCAATCACAAGAAAAAGTAAAATGAGAATGGTGCATCTCTATTTTTTTTTTAATAAATTTATTTATTATTTATTTTTGGCTGCATTGGGTCTTTGTTGCTGCGCGGCTTTCTCTAGTTGAGTCAAGTGGGGGCTACTCTTCGATGTGCAGCTCGGGCTCTAGGTGCACGGGCTTCAGTACTTGTGTCTCGTGGGCTCTAGAGCACAGGCTCAGTAGTTGTGGCGCACGGGCTTAGTTGCTCTGCAGCATGTGGGATCTTCCCGGACCAAGGCTCGAACCTGTGTCCCCTGCATTGGCAGGCAGATTCTTAACCACTGTGCCACCAGGGAAGCCCATGAGTCTCTACTTTTAATCTCTGCTAAGGAAGTGGGTCTAGGCTGCCACAAAAGTTGAGTGGATTAGACCTTAGGAACCAACTCCTGATAATCCCGAGTGAAAAATTCTAGAATGCTGACCAAAGGAGTCCACAGAATCGTCTTCTCAGGAGAGGTTTAAGAAAGGATGAGACCACATGTTGCTTTCGGTTGTTAACTGAAGAGGTTGGATAAAACTTCCACTATGAACTACAAAGAGAATTTTATTTTTTCAGGCTGGCAATGTGGTGCGTTCCTGATTCTTTCTGGGGATTACAAAACAATCCACTGTACGGGGTCCAGGCTATAAATTCAGGCTTGCAGATTGCTCAAAAGACAGTTCGAGAAAGCAAAAGGCAGACTGTCCAATCTGGCTGCTCTGTGTGCCAAGAGTTATTAATTATGTCTGTTCTAATAACAAGAGCTGGGAAGCAGCAAACTCAAAACATGCAAGGAAAACAAAACAAAATAAGATGGTGCTTTGCCTTAATGAGAGGAAGTAAAAGTCAGCAGTTACAGCACCAGGCTCAGTAAATGGGGTATAAACCCTGCCAGCAACAGATTTTAGCTGCAACTGGGCATGGTCACCGTAGTAGCTACAGAGGCCACGGAATCCCAATGGACTCTCCCAACATCCGTCCAGTGACCAAGGAGGTCATCTTCTTTCCTGTGCTTTTCTGGAACGGATGAGGGAGCATGCGAGGAGTCGTTGAAGGGATTTGACAAGTCAGGATTTGCTGTTCTGTGGATCATAAATTCTCAGAGTTGGAAGGGACATCTACAGATCAAATAAATAGTCCAACCCTACCCATTACTACACATGAAGAAACTGACTTCCAGAGAGGTTAAGTGACATAACTCAGGTCACCCAACAATGGCAGACCAGGATTAGAGTTTTCTCCATTCATCTCCTTGCTGGTTAAGAGTAGATTCCCTTTCTTCCTCCCTAAGAAACTGGCTTTTCTTAGACTTGTACCAGCTCCCTGAATGGGCAGCAGCTTCAATAATGAATCTGCCTAGGTGTTTTAGCCTCCATGATCTATGTGGCTCAGAATCAGCTCTGTCTGGTGGGTGGTCATCCCCTACTCTTCCTAGAACTCTTCTCATGGCTGGAACCTCAGAAATTCAGGCTCTGGGATGCCTTTCTAAGAGTTTCAATGCTGCCTAAGAGTTCTCTAAGACCAGAACCTTGGACACCTGGGCTCCATTCTGACCCACTGGACTCTGTGCATATTGAGGCCAGGAACTAGGGCTTATTCATCTTCATATCTTGCTTGTCACTCAGAAGATGCTCCGTAAATTTAATAAATGAAAAGACCCAACACTTCAAGGGAGAGCTTTACAAACCGGAACTCAGAGGAGAGCAACCAGGACCGTGAAAACCTGAATAGGATAAGGGATAGATTTAAAATGAGATATCCAACTTGGAGAAGAAAATACGCACTGGGGAACTAATTTCCCATCTTCCAATAGCCAGTGGGCTATCTTGAGGAAGATGTGGAATGGGAGAAGCTATGGAGAATTACTTCAGATTAATAGAAGCAGCATTTGGTGGGGGGAAGCAGTCAGCATCCCATCTCTAGCGAGGACCATCTCCTGACAGAAAATTGAAGGGAGGAGAGAATCAGCAAGGGGTGGAGCTTGACCCATGATTTCTAAGTCTAAGGAACCTTGGCCACCTTAGAATAGAGGGCACTTCGTGGCACTTTGATTGGAGGAAACATTGAAGGTAAGGGGTATGTATCTGCAGTGAGCTGAACTGGAGACCATGTTAGAAAAAAAATTGAGTTCGAGGGTAGGACAAGCATGCTTGGCTCTCCTAAGATCTCTCTTTCTATAATAATAACAATACTGGTTATTGAGCGCTTCTATTTGCCGAGCACTGTATTATAACTTTAGCCTGACTGATGATGGCTCCGATACAGCAACAACCAGGAAGCCCCATTTCATACAAGTTCAACTTTAAAAAAATTGATTTTTAAAAACATGCTGGCAAGGTTTCTGTGAAATTGGTACACTCCCGCATGGAACACAAATCGAATACAAATTGAAACAATCCTTTTGGAGAGCCATTTGGCAATACTTTTCAAGAGCCATAAAACACATCTAATAATCCCACTCTGAGGGATTTACCCTAAGGAAAATAACTCTAAGAAAGAAAAAAAAAAAAACCTATTTGTTCAAAGCCCTTTAAAATATCAAAACCTGGAGAGAACCCAAATTCCCAGCAGTTTGGGAATGGTTAAATCATTTATGATATATTAACTCTGTGGAAAATTATGTAGCCATTAAAATGATACATGGAAGGATTGTGACAACATGAAATGCGCATAACAAATAACATTCAAGGATAAGAGTGGAACGCAAAATTGTACATGCTCTCTGATTACAGCTCTGTGAAAATACTTATGGCTAGAAATTGAAAGGGACAACAGAGAAATATAAAAGAAGTATTTGTTTTATGAGATTTTGTAGATAGTCGGTGTTTATATACTTAAAAAATGAAAACAGAGAACTCTTGCCTTAGCTAAGGAAACTTGAGAACCATTGCATGTAAGTTAACAAGCATCTTATAGGTCCTGGGCTAGCACTCTCATTTTACAGTAAAAGAAACTGAAGTGCTGAGAAAAGTATCTTGTCTACCCCACAAGGTTAGTGGCTGAGCCGGGTCTAGAGCAGAAGCCCAAGGAGAGGGTCCTTGGATGGTTATATTCTAGAGACTGATAATTTGTGGAAACACTTGGAGTGAAGAGAGCAAGAGGAAAGATAGGGTTGCCTGTCATAAAAATTCTCAGAAGTGGGTAGTAACATCAGTCAGCTAAGAGAATAACCTTATCCTCTGTCTGCTGAAGACCATCTACCATTCACTCATTAAGTATATAATGAGTCTGTAAAGGGAGGATCTGTTTTTCTGCCTTTAAGGCCATCTCCTCTCCATCCTCATTACCATTTCCTGAGGTCAAGGTCTTGTCAATCACTCTGTAAACATTTGTGGGCACCTGTTACGTCCCAGGTGCTGTACTAAGCCTAGAGACACAGTAGTGAGTAAGACACACATAGCTCTGACCTGATGGGGCTCTCGTTTTAGGATTGGAGACAGACAATTCACATGCAAACAAATAAACAAGATGATTTAATACAGTAGTAAATACTATGGAGAAAAAAAACGAACAACAGGAATTTGTGATGAAAATTACAGTTAGTGGACAAGTACGGAGGGTAGTAAGTTCTATGGAGAAAAAAAAACGAACAACAGGAATTTGTGATGAAAATTACAGTTAGTGGACAAATACGGAGGGTAGTAAGCAAGGAGGTGATGTGATCTGAATTATGTTTGAAAGCTCACTGTCTGCTTTTATTATTCTAAGACAATTACACCAGCCCTTAGTAAAGGCTGGCCAAAGAGGTCTTAATAAAATGTAAATTTTATTTGAAAGTTTTGAAACTTTCAGAAACTCCCTGTCAGCCCCAAGATCAAGCTCAGACAGTAGGCACAGCTACTGAGATCTCCACCCGAGGCTCTGAATCAGCGTTGCTGCAGCCTCAGGACATGTCCCACCTCCCACCCCACGCAGCCTCTTCCAGAGCCCCTGAGGATGCTCACTGCCCTACTTGCATGCTGCCCACTCTTCTGAGGCTGGGCATTGGCACAGGCTGCCCTCACTCTGTGATACCCTCTTCCCTCCTTTATAAAACCCTTTCCCTTCCTTTAAGGTTGTGTTTCCCTTCCTTTAAGGTTATGCCTCCCCTTCTAAAAAGTCTTCTCCCACTCTTCCATGCAGAGCAAATTAGTCACTGCCTTCTATGTGCTCATAACACATTTTGTTCACACTTGCATTATAACGTATCACACAGGATTGTAATTGTGTGTGTGTGTGTGTGTGCGTGTGTGTGTGTGTGTGTATGCTTGGCAAGCAGAGAACATGCCTTAGTTGTGCTTTCTATCCAGTTTCTAGCAGAGCTGGTCACCTACTGTTAGTGGCTACTTAGCAAATGGGTTGACTGGTAGACCACTGGATGGAAGGATGGGTAGGTGGATGAAGGAATTACTAAATGGATGGATACAGTCTATCCCCCCTCATTTTAAAAGCAAGACAATTCTAATCTGGTCTGCCATCTGTGAAATGAAGAATCAGACTAGGTGATTCTGAAGGTTACCTCCAGCTCTGATGTTCCAGGTTCTGAGAGTCCATAAATCACGAGTGGTTATTGCCATTGGAATCAGAAAGCCTTCTTGGCTTGACTGCTTGAGAGAACTCAAAGGGCTCCCAGGTTCATGATTAAGGATCAAAAATCCCCTGGAGCCCTGCTGCACTGGGATAAAGAAAGCCTGGGCATGGGCTGGGTGCCCTCCTGTCCCAGCTGGCAACGCTCATAGCCTGACATAACTGCTGAGGGAAGAAGCCTCAAGCAGAACAGGTTTCGAGCTGGCTCCGCAATAGCACAGCTATGCATGCCTGGAAATTTCCAGGGCCGAGTGAGGGCCTGGAGAGGCAAGCATGGGCCACTGTGTTACACAGCTCCAGTGGCTAGTTTTGCTTACCCATTGTCTGTGGGTGCGGTTGTCAGGACAGACTTGTGTAGATTTAGGTCAGAGGTGAGGACAGAAATAATTCCTAACTCAGCTTTTCATGGAGGAGAAAAGAGTGAGGACACAGCATTTCCTCCTTATCGGGCTAGAGGAGAAGGTGACCAGAGATTCAGTTCAAGCCAGAGAGCCTGTCTGCATGGCAGCTACATGCTCGGCCCTCTGTCAGGGGCTGTGCAGAGGGCAGAGAGAGATGGAATGGGTCCCAACTGTCCTCAAGGAGCTTATACTTGAGTGAGGGAGGCCAGTGGTGTACTTAAGAGATGTAAGTTCTTTGGGGAGCAGAGAAGAAAGGAAGTTCATGTGGATGAAGGCTGGGGAAGGAAGGAAGGAAGGAATACTTCACAAAAAAGGAGGTGTAGGCAACAGACAGAAATGGCACTGACCGTGTCGCTCAGGAAGAGTGCTCAAACAAGGGCATGGAAGGATCAGAGTCAGAGCAGTGGAGGAAGGTGGGCAGTGTGTTTGGCTACAGCAGAGGTTCATAAGAGAAGGAAGGGGAGGGGGAGGTTTCACCATGCTGGAAGAGGTGGGGCAGAAGGGGTCAGCCAGCTGTTAGACACCTGCCTCGTTATTTATTCACACAGTATTTATCCAGTGCCAATTTTTGCCAGGCCCTGTTCCTACCTTTGAGGGTCAATATCCAACGTTTAGAATGCATCCTGTAAGCGATGGGACCCACTGGAGGATCCTGAATGGGGATGAGTTTGACAGTGTGGAGAACCTTGCTTTTCCCTATATGACCTCTGTAATCCCTTCCTAGGAGGTTACGTGATCAATTACTATTTCTAATCGACACAAGACTTTAACAGGAAATATCAGGATACACACACACAGTTCTGAGAATAAGTCTCCTGGCGTTAAAAAGATGTGATATAGAACACCAGATACCAAACGTACCTTTCTGACAACAGTAAGAGCAGGAGTTGGGGCCCTCAGACGCTAGGATGGGTCTCCTGTGAGATTTCCTCTGGAAGGCAGTAGAGATCTTAGCCCTCTGGTTGCTCATGTGCAAACAGCAGATTCCCAGGCCCAGGATTAAAGGCAGGAGAGAGCTTGCAGAGACTGGTAAGAGAAAAGAGACAAGTCAGAATTTGAAACCAGGGAAAAGAAAACACTTCTAAACCCAAAGAGCAGCTCATTTTAAAGAGATTGAGGCCTGCCTTTCAAAAATGTAATCAGCATTCAGATCATTCATTTCCTTCTTCCCCTTCCTACGCAGGGAGTGGCTTTACCGTAAATTAATCTGGAAGTTAAGTGAGTACAAACTTACTTTTCAAAGTATCCAAGAGGCAGAAGTAGGAATGAATCAAGCTGCAGAACAGGCAACGCAAAGAAAGATGCTAGGGATTGAAACTCGTCTGGTGGCTTTTTATAAGTTTACTGTTGCTGATGTGGGGAGTTGTATGGCTCTTGGCTTTTTTTTTTTTTTTTAACATCTTTATTGGAGTATAATTGCTTCGCAATGTGTGTCTTGGCAATATTTGAAAAGTTTTCATTTTGACAGGATGCTGGGGACGTCATTGGTCCTTTACCCTGTGAACTGTCTGAGAGCTACGGCCAGGCTTTTATGCAGAGAAGACTTTGAGAACCTTCCAACGGTATTGATAACGATGGATTCCCAGAGTCCATTCAAAAAGGGGACATTTCTCCTCCATCTTGACTTCCCACTGTGCAGAAACTCTGCCTAGCGGTAGGAGTCAGACCGCTAAGCAGAGCACTGGCCTTAGCCTAGGACATATGGCTTCTGCACCAAGTCCAGCCCTTAAGAGCCACGAGACTGGCAGAGTCACACTCTCTTTCTGGGCCTTAGTTTTCTTTTATAGGAATCCAGGGAATTCGGCATGTTATTTTTGTGGCCCCTGCCAGAACTAATGAAATGAACTGTGAATTTAATTTGTTCAGACGCTTTAGCCAATTCAATGAATCAGATTCCTTTTTTTCCTGATGTCCATGAGGGGAAAAAAAATGGTAAAACAATAACTTACCGTTTACGAGGCACTAGGCTAATATGTTTACATTTATTATTTCACCAACCAACATAGTGATATCCAGGACGAAATGATTCAACTAAACCACAGCAACAATTCCGATGGCCTGGTGGGGAGTTAGTACAGAAGCAGCCCAATTTTCCACACCTTCTGCATTTGCACCCAGGATCCCAGAAAATGAGGTTATGATCTTAATGCTAATATTGAATGCGAATAGATGTTGACGTGTCTTACGAATTATCAAAGAAAGGTTAAATCATACCAGCGTATGATTTCAGTGTTTAGCAAAGTGTGTTGTAATTTACTATTTGGAAGCCAAGCATCAGTAAATGATATAGACAGTAAACAGACAAACCGGAATTTTCCGTTGCCCAGAATACCCCATTCCCTAGCCCTCTCAGGTAAATGGGAATTTACTGTGGCATCAAAATAGTAGTAGCCTCTACAAAAATTATACAAATCAAGTTTCACTGCAGAGTAAAGGAGCTGTTCCAGCGGAGGACTGCTGGACTGAATGTCAATATTATGACGTTGCTTTTCTTGTGGCCATCCATTTACAATGCTTGGTGTCAGTTGATTTATCTCTTGTAAAAATAAAATACAGTGTATGTATGAAAAAAAAAAAAATAATGGTAGCCTCTACAGACTAGATTCTGGGAATCTCAGGCTTACCAACTGTCCAGCAACGGGTCAACTGCAGACTCACTGTCCACTGCAGCTAGGCATTACCGGGACCCAATCAGTCTCCACTTCAGAAACCATGGGCGGTGTTTCCATGGAGCTCTGCCCGAAAAGAGGTGATCTAAATCTTGCATGAGAGATGTACATCAATAGGGAGCTTTGCCTAGAACACTGTGACCTAAAAAAATAATATTAAGGAACTCAGAATGCAGAGTCAGTTTCAGAGACACCAAGTGACCTTGTGCAAGGCACCTTGTAGACTGCCTTGTTGACTGTACTCCCCTAATGAATGGTGACTGCCTCCATGAGTACCCGGGCCAGTGAGTACGTGCCCCAGCCACGGACAAACATTCTAATATTCACTGCCCTGTTTTTTAAAGGCAGCCTACTTCTTCTATTAATCATCTTGCTGTTTATTCGTTCTGGGAAGGCAAGCACTGCTTCACAGAGGGAAATATCGCCTAGTGGTTAGATTGGAACAGTATCTTTGCTGCATCTCCTTTTGAAGATCCTGCCCTTTTTATTTTTTCAAATCCCTTAAATAAAGATATCCGTGATACATTTCTTGTGGCATTTAGGGATAGGAAGGACTTGGTCCCCCTTCACAATCCATACATAGCCATTCTTCCTTTACTGAATGAGAAGCACTGCATAATACCGCGCATTTCCCTTTTTGTCTAAGCTGCTGGGAAGCTCAAAATCACACTATACGCTTCAGTAAAGTTACTCTGATTCTGAGTTTTCTTCCTCCTCACTGTCCTCTTCTTTCCTGGCCAGGTCTTAATCTTTTATCTGTGTTTTGATGAGGCTGTTGTCTCTATGTCTTATGAGTTACTTTGGATACTTTTGGGAAGTGCCATGCAAATAAATCAATAGTGTGGGTTAATATGTTTCATGAGTGCTTTCCAGGTGAGAAAGTTTGGAAGATGAATGCTTATTCTATGATGAAGTCTGAAATTTCACTTCTAACACAAATTAGTCATTTATATTTAAAAGCTTATATGTAATAACAGCTATGGACCTTTGCATAATCCTTACCACTAAATAACGCAAATGCCTTCATATGTGTGCCGTCATTTGTAATTAGTGTTCTCCCTTTATAGATGAGAAAATTGAGGTTTTGAGGGATTAAGTGGCTTGCCCGAAGTCACAGAGTTAGTAAACTCAGATCTTCTGACCCAGAGCCGTGTCTTTTGTTGGTCCCCACTCCCCATATCACCTTGTCTCTCACTGGCTTCCATTTAAACCAGCATTCGTCTTATTATCCTCAAACAAGTTGTTTGGGGTTTTTTAATGTGTCGATCAGATTGAAACAAAAGGTCATCTTAGTTGGTGTTTCTCTTGCTGAGATGGTCTGCAGGCAGTCTGGAAACCACTGATTTAAGGTCTAAAGCGTCGAGCTTGAAATGGTTCTTCTAGAAAATTTGAGTTCCCCTCTGTCCTCCTGGGGTTCCATGCTTCAGTTTAACTGGCACATCATGTGCAACTCTGTTTGAGGTGTAAAGGGAAAATGGGGAAATGTGATCTTTAACATGCCTTTCTCTTCTAAAGAAGTTATTTAAGATACCTCTCCTAGGCCTCCCCTGTCCCTGAGTGGAGCAGAGAATACCAAATCCACAGACTGTTGGGACAGTTGTGGAGAATGACTCATTGCTTCTGAGGGCTGGACAGTGTGGAAAAACATATGATATCGTTTACACTCAGAACCTCAGGGTCAAGTTGGTCCCCCAAGTGGGTCAGCCAGCTAACCTGCTTTAACGTGACTTTGAAAATGAAGTAAGTGCTGCATTTGAATTTTTCTTTCCTCTCACTTCAGGCCACCCACCCACCACCAACTGTAAGTTGAAAAGCTTTGGGGACAGTTTGTCCAGAAGGTCCACTGCCTGTAGAACCTTCTGGGAGGCCAAGCACCTTAAAAGAGGTGTGCATCCGACACCCTTCTTTGTGATCTCCTGCTCCAGGCTTGGCCGGAGCCAATTCTGGTTTCCCATTAGGCCTCAGATCCTGCCCACAGTCTGGGGGCTGGAGAGACTAATCTCAAAGGGCGAGAAATGAGTCAGTTTCCACACTCAACTTCAGGCGTGTGGCTTCCTGAAGCCCAGACGAGGAAGCTCTGAATTTCAAAGAGCAATTTTTTTTTTCTTTGCATACCATATCCGGAACTGAAACCACCAATTCATTTCACTTAAGATCTCACACTACACTCAGATCATCAATAACATTCCAGAGATAAGATACCCAGGCTTGTCAGCCGAGTCATTCCGTCTCTGTCACTCTCTTTTCTCTTGGTGCTAATGTTGTTGTTTTTTTTTCTTTTTCTTTTGTTCAGTCCTGACAACACAGAATTTGGAGGTCTTCATGTTCTTCACAGGTGTTTATGAGAAGTAGGAGGCAAATATCTAAAACTGCTGAGGGTTTGGCCCTGCGCATAGCTTTCTGCTTTCTCTTGCGAGTCAGCTTGGCTGTGTGTGAGTTAAGGTCCTAGATTCCATGTCTCATTCCAGGGGGCAACTGACTTTGCTGAGAGATTCCACACAAAGGTAAAAGGTCACCTCACTAGCCCAGGAAAGTGGTTAAAAGATGGAGTGTGTGGAGAGGTGTATGCAAACCTCAAGAAACGGGAAAGTGATGGAAAATGTATACATCCTCCCAATGCCAACTGACACATCAACCTATTAGGGGGGAGAAGGATCTCTACCATTTATATAGTACCTTACAAGTTATAAACTACTTTCTCATCCTTTATCTCTGTTCATTCTCACCAGAACTTGTGAAATTATACAGACAAGTATTATCCTCCCCAGTTTAGACAGGAGAGAGTACCCAGTGCTAGTAAAAGTGATGGGCCCAAGCAGTGAGAGTGGAAAAGCCATAGACCTCAGATTAGAAGCCAGTTCTATTCATTCAAACTCCAGTATTCTTGTAACTCCCTTTTAACCTTATATATAATATAATATTACATCATAATCCATGACCTAATGTTATGTAGTCATGTGTCGACATTTTTAAATTTTAGGTTCTTATAGGTCTGGGTTAATGGCTGTTGGTCATTACTTTTTGTACAACCCTTCTAGGTCTCTGCTTTCTTTATTTAAAATGTAGAGGAAGGCATTAAATCCTGTGTTGCTTTCAGATCTAACGTTCTGTGGGTCCCTGTGTCAATGACTACTGAATCCATGGGATTACCCAAAAATATTACCCAGAGGATTCACCCTGGAGCATCAGTGCCCAGGATGACTGTAGTATAAAGTAAAAATGGTTACCATGGTCAAATAAGTTAGAAAAAAGCAGGATTATTCAAAATGAAACAGGTTGCTTTGCGCTGGCCCTTCTCAGAGCCTTTACATGCAAATCTACGTGGGGAGGGAGACTATGGATGTGAAACATTCCTCTAAGTTAGCCCTAGAACGTGGATCTCATGGAATTAATGTTCTATGGAGCCCATTTTGATAAACTGATAAATAGCGGGAAATTCTCTGATGATCCCATTGGTCTTTTTTTTTTTTTTGCTGTACACGGGCCTCTCACTGTTGTGGCCTCTCCCGTTGTGGAGCACAGGCTCCGGACGCGCAGGCTCAGCGCCCATGGCTCACGGGCCCAGCTGCTCCGCGGCATGTGGGATCCTCCCGGACCCGGGGCACGAACCCGTGTCCCCTGCATCGGCAGGCGGACTCTCAACCACTGCGCCACCAGGGAAGCCCCCCATTGGTCTTTTAAAGCAGCATCACAGATTCCAAGAGAAATATTACAACCACTCCAGCACCACCACCACCTCTCGCTGCGCCCCACACCAGTGTTGTACTTGCTAGGCCATGGTGGGTGGTCCTCCACGCTGGGTACCACCTAGCATGGAGCAATCCAACTGCATGATCTGGATCGCATCACTTCAGCCACAGAAGCCTCTGTGCTGAAGAGAAGCCACCACAATCCATCAGAAAGAAAGCACTGGCACATGTGGCCTGAATATAGGACTAGAGGCAGCTCCTTTGATTGCTTTGGAAAGTTACTGCCCTTTCATTTCCCTGAGAGCAGGGTACCATCACCCTCTTTTCGCGAGAGAAGAAAGGTGAGACCGCTTAAGGATTTTCCACTCTATCTATTGTCATTCTGACTCCTGTGGCTCTTCCAGCATCCTTCCTCTTTGGAAAAAGGAATTCTAGACTCTTGGAGAGACTCTGGGGTATGGCAGAGCACAGGGTTTTTATCTGGTCTGTAGCCCTTCTCAGCTTGACTCTTCCTTTCAGCATCCCTTCCACAGCCCCTGGAGGACAGCTTCTGGGTTGACGTGCTCTCCTCTCAGAGGCAGCCTGGCTCCGTGTTTTAACAGTTTAGATTGTCCGAAAGTTCTAAACCACACTTTGTCTCATGAGAGCTTCCTCCTGTGGTTGGCTCCGAAGAAGTCTGATCCTGCTTCCACCAGCATCCAATGTGTTGCTGCCAATCTCACAGGTGACTTGACTTGTCTTAAATCCCTATCTTAAAAGTCCCATGAGCGGCATGTACTTCCATTCTCAAGCCCAAAGTATCTTGTGAACTAACCGTCTACCGTCTCTTCCCATCTTCCTTGCTCTAGGGGAAGTCTTTGTGATGCCAAAGGTATTATTTACCTGTTTGATTGGGGATCCTCCACTCTGAGTGTAGACTTCCTGCTCTGGGTTTAGGTCTGCAAATGCCATCTTCAAGTTTAAGGTAGTGTTTCTGCTTTTGACCTCAGCCACATTTGTGCTTGGTTAGAGATCGCTAGTTGTATGATAGACTGAGACAAATTATCTTTTGTCCTAAAATGACATGAAACTCCCTAGTGCTGAACTATGCAATGAAACTTCAGGCTGAAAGAAGGCATACAGGCAAACACATTTAAAATGACCTTGGGACTTCTGTTTTATTTGCAGGAAGAAAACAATTCTTATTTTTCCCTTGACCTAGGTAGATGTTTGGCACTTTTTATCAACCACCTAGGTAGTGCTTTAAGATTTTACATGAAAATTTCACATTCCTTATCTTATTTATCCCCATAACAACCATTCAAGCCAGATATTATCGTATCATGTTATTACGCTTTATGGGAGCACCGTGGTTATGGGCTACTGTTAATCTTTTGTTCTATTGTTAGAATCCTGGACTGCGATTCAAAAGTTCTAGGTTCTAACCCCTCCATGACCTTCGGCAAGTCACTCTCTCTCTTTGGACCTCAATCTTTCCAAAATAGAAGAGGTGGGGGGTAAACTAGATGAGCTTCAAGAACCCTAATCATGGTCGGCCTCTTGCGACTGCTTGTCTTTGTTCACAGTGTGACCAGAGAGACAAAAAACACAGCTGGATCCAGCAGGGCAAACCTCTCCCCAGTACTTGCCACACTGATGGCAAGTGAGAAGTATTATCCCATTAGCTTTACATCTAAAAGGACAACATGCCCATAATCGTTCATTACAACTGGTACAGTGATAATCATTTTTTTTAATATAGAAATCCTGCTTGGTTCAAGTAAAGAAATGTTTGAGAGAAAGTTCAAGTTTTGAAACTGCTAATACCTTCCTGCGTGTGGGACGCAGTGGGGTGGGGAACAGTAAGCCAGACAGTTCATCTTAGGGGTAACCTCTTTGGTTTATGTAAAATATATGACTCAAAGCAAATTCATTCTTGTAGGCTGCCATGCCTGAAGGAGGACAAAGCCGTGCTCAGAAGAGATTGAGCCGTTCATACAATTAATCAGATACATTTCTGTGTTGTATGTCACGAAGTCTAGTTTCCAGAGGAAAGATCATTTTTAAACCACATAAATGATGATGCTTTTGGAAAAAAAAAAAAAGCAACAAAAAGGAAAACCCACTTCTCAATGCAAAGATTTCACTATGAACTCACCTACTGTTTGTATTTTACACCCACGGTCTTGATGCCTATTATCTCTGAAATCATTTCAGTTTCCAAAAATCATCTGAAACACTCCTGCACCTGGGGCTTTTGATAAAGAGTCCAGCTTCTACAGAGAGAAAGAGTAATGTCTGTGTGTGTGTGTGTGTGTGTGTGTGTGTGTGTGTGTGTGGTGTGTTTGAGATCGAGAGACAGAAAGATGAGTTTGGGGGAGAGGGAGAAAGTGAGAGCCACTTATGAGTTGCACAGCCTGGACACCTGGGACGACCTGAGTATATTTCGCCGTAACATACGAAAAAAGTCTATGAGCGTGGGTCTTCCCTCCACAGATCTCTCTCTTGAGACTGCAAGAAACTTTTCGTTAATTTTACTCTGATGCTAAGAATAAAAATAATGATGAATGTTTTTGAGCACTTAGGATGTTCCAGGAACTTTTCTAAGAGTTTTAATACACATGAAATCACATATTACAAGTCTATGAGGTTGATACTATTCTTATCACATTCTATAGATGAAAAAAAAATGAATCACAGAGGCGTAAGCTCCCCAATCTCTGGCTTATTAACACTGAATTAATATCTTGCCTGACCACCATGAAGACTGGAGATGCCACTTCCTCTGGGAAGAACTTCCAGTGAGATGGACTCTCTCTCCTCTGAACAGCTTCTAGCTTTCTCATGGCATTGAAGCACTGCCTGAAACTATAGTTATCTGTGCACATGCCAAATCGTCTCTGGAAGACTCTAAGTTCCTTATGATCACGGTGGAATTAAAATTATCCTTGTTCTCCCACAGCCATAGCAAAGTGCCTGGAACTGCACAGGCACTTAGGAAATATTCGTTGAATAAGTGAATGAAGAGACCCAAGTTTCAGACCTGAGTTCTGACAGTCATGTTAGAAAAATCAATACAGCCAGCTCTCCAGGATCAAAACTGGCTGAATCTTGAGACAACTGTCTGTGACTTTTAAAATAAAACATCTCGTTTGTTTATAGCCTTGCAGGATTTTCCTCTGAATTCATCTTCACCTCTTGGAGAGTTATGGTGTGAGCCCTGTCCATCTGACCTGAAAAGTAGGTTTCAAAAGAAATACTGTAATGAGAGAAAGAAAGCTTAAGTGATGTCTAGTTCGGAAGTTCATTGTACACCCCTCCATTGCTGATCCTGAAGTTAACTTTATACAGGTTAAATAGATATAGTTCTTCTTAGTTTTCTTCATCTTTTTCGAAATAGAGCAGAACCCCATTTAAAACACAGGTTAAACCTCATCCCCAAAGCACATCAAGACCATATAGAAAAACTGAGATGTAACAAGATGTCTCTGATAAAAGTGTGATCTTATAAGGAGCTCCTCAAAACAGATAATCCCCCAAAGTCGCCCACTTTAACCCTCTCATTTGGCAGATGGGGATAATGTGGCTCAGAGAGAGGAAATGAGTTGCCAGAGGTGACAAAGCAATTCAATTTACAAAATGAGGATCAGGGAACTCTTAGGTGAGACTCTTTTCCCTTTTACATTATGCTAGCCTTCATGGCTGGGTTACAAGTCAGTGATTCCTGAAGTGAAGCTGATTACATTTGAGGTAAAAGTTTGATTTGGGTTTGACAAAGTCCTCAGGCTTAGGCAAGACCAGTCATAAGGAACTGGATGACGGGGGCGGGGGGGGGGGGGCTCTAATTTTGATCACGTACTAAACATTTGTACTTACTAAGCCATGGCAGGAAAAATTAGTTGGCTGGCATCAAAAGAGTGTGAATCAAATTAAGGAAACACTCCCATTTACCACTGCAACAAAAAGAATAAAACACCTAGGAATAAACCTACCTAAGGAGACAAAAGACCTGTATGCAGAAAACTACAAGACACTGATAAAAGAAATTAAAGATGATAAAAACAGATGGGGAGATATACCATGTTCTTGGATTGGAAGAATCAACATTGTGAAAATGACTATACTACCCAAAGCAATCTACAGATTCAATGCAATCCCTGTCCAAGTTCCAATGGCATTTTTCACAGAATTAGAACAAAAAATTTCACAATTTGTATGGAAACACAAAAGACCCTGAATAGCCAAAGCAATCTTGAGAAAGAAAAACGAAGCTGGTGGAATTAGGCTCCTGAACATCAGACTATACTACAAAGCTACAGTAATCAAGACAGTATGGTACTGACACAAAAACAGAAATCAATGGAACAGGATAGAAAGCCCAGAGATAAACCCACACACATATGGTCACCTTATTTTTTTTTATTGAAGACAGCCTCTTCAATAAGTGGTGCTGGGAAAACTGGACAGCTACATGGAAAAGAATGAAATTAGAACACTCCCTAACACCATACACAAAAATAAACTCAAAATGGATTAAAGACCTAAATGTAAGGCCAGACACTATCAAACTCTTAGAGGAAAACATAAGCAGAACACTCTATGACATACATCAAAGCAAGATCTTTTTTGACCCACGTCCTAGAGAAATGGAAATAAAAACAAAAATAAACAAATGGGACTTAATGAAACTTAAAGGCTTTTGCACAGCAAAGGAAACCATAAACAAGACGAAAAGACAACCCTCAGAATGGGAGAAAATATTTGCAAATGAAGCAACTGACAAAGGATTAATCTCCAAAATATACAAGCAGCTCACGAAGCTCAATATCAAAAAAACAAACAACCCAATCCAAAAATAGGCAGAAGACCTAAATAGACATTCCTCCAAAGAAGATATACAGATTGCCAACAAACACGTGAAAGGATGCTCACCATCACTAATCATTAGAGAAATGCAAATCAAACCTGCAATGCGCTGTCACCTCACACCAGTCAGAATGGCCATTATAAAAAATCTACAAACAATAAATGCTGATGAGGGTGTGGAGAAAAGGGAACCCTCTTGCACTGTTGGTGGAAATGTAAACTGATATAGCCACTATGAGAGCAGTATGGAGGTTCCTTAAAAAACTAAAACTAGAACTACCATATGACCCAGCAATCCCACTACTGGGCATATACTTTGAGAAAACCATAATTCAAAAAGAGTCATGTACCACAACGTTCACTGCAGTTCTATTTACAATAACCAGGACATGGAAGCAACCTAAGTGTCCATTGACAGATGAATGGATAAAGAAGATGTGGCACATATATACAGTGGAATATGGCTCAGCCGTAGAAAGAAACGAAATTGAGTTATTCGCAGTGAGGTGGATGGACCTAGAATCTGTCATACAGAGTGAAGTAAGTCAGAAAGAGAAAAACAAATATCGTATGCTAACACATATATGTGGAATCTAAAAGAAAAAAAAAAGGTTCTGAAGAGCTTAGGGGCAGGACAGGAATAAAGATGCAGACATAGAGAATGGACTTGAGCACACAAGGAAAGGGAAGGGAAGCTGAGATGAAGTGAGAGAGTGGCATGGACATATATACACTACCAAATGTAAAATAGATAGCTAGTAGGAAGCAGCCACATAGCACAGGGAGATCAGCTCGGTGCTTTGTGACCACCTAGAGGGGTGGGGTAGGGAGGGTGGGAGGGAAATGCAAGAGGGAGGAGATATGGGGATATATGTATATGTAGAGCTGAGTTACTTTGTTATAAAGCAGAAACTAACACACCATTGTAAAGCAATTATGCTCCAATAAAGATGTTAAAAATTTTTTTCAAAAAAGAGCATGAATCACTGTTCTCACCAGCAATAAATCCAATTGCTGGCACAGAAGAGATCAAATGCAAAATGATGGCTGAGGTTGGAAAATGTTGGCCTCCCTTCGTCCACAGTTCTTCTGTCCATGTCCATGCTGGTAGAAAATGTTACTTTGCCCCACAGTGATGGTGAAGGCTTTTAGAGTAGTTATGATCTTGAAATGCTTCTGGTGGCTAAAAAGCCATCAAAATTGAGCAGTGCCTGAGCAGATGGCAAAGACCAGCAGGTGAAGTTTCAGCCTTGACCCTGACTCTGTACCTGACTTTGGACGTGCCACGTGCCTCTGTGGGCTGAGTTTCCCCCATCTGAAAATTGAAGAAGTGGGGCAGGGGATGTGCAAGGTCCCCTCCACTTCTAGGATTCATTGAGCCCATGAATGTGTCAAATCTTCCTTTCCCTAGTATAGTTCTGTGAGTCCTCAAGGGAGCAGCAGCTCAGAAAAACGTGATTTCAGCTAACAGTCTTGACACCAAGAATTACTTTTACTCCAACTCTTGTAGCCATGGGAAGCATGCACCCATTTTGGAGTCCAAAGAACGGGCTCCATTCCAGTCTCAGCTCTACAACCTAGGTGATCTTAAAACAGCTTCAGTTCCCTTTCTCAACCTCTGATTCTTCCTCTGAAAAGTCCAGGTAATAATACCTATTTCACAGAGTTGTCTTCTGGGTCAGATGAGATTTTAGATGTCAAAGTGCTTGTAACCTGAAAAGCATAAGGGGTTGTGTAGGGGAGGATGAGGATGAAGATGTAGATAAGGGGTTATGAACGCTTTTTGATTTCCCATAGAGATACAAATGAGCTGTAGGTTCACGGTCAACAAGTAAGGGCAGGGACGGAGATGTGCTAGCTGAGTGCTCTGCTCACCCTGAGAACTACCCCGGCGGCTCCTGCATAAGCCTCTCCTTCCTTTCCACCGTCACCCCCGTCTCCCCGGTCCAACAGAAAGTGTCACCCGTCTTACGTCTTGTGCCTCTCTCACCCCCACCCACCTCACTGCAGACCCAGCTGGAGTGTCAAATCAAAACCCCTGTGCAGATGTCTCACCCTCACTTCTTTAGTCTTCTAGACCATCTAAAAGAAAACAGCAGAGGTGCTCCCTCTGCCTACGCATTTCCCTTTGTTTTGAGGGCTGTGGCAGCCCGGTCCTGTGGCAGTTAGAGCTCCTGGCAAGAAAAGCAGCTCCACCTCCAAGTCCTCTCTTGGCACTCGAGTTCTGGGTGTTCAGCAGGTTACCGGGCATTTTTCCAGTGGTAAGTGAGGCATGATGGTATCCGGTAGGCATGACACACTGGGTGGAAGACAAGGCTTTTCACATGCAGCCACAAACTGGTGAGCTGCAAAGGCTATTAGGAACTACCTGGATCAACTCCCCGTTGGTTACAGATGCACAAACCGAGCCCTAGAGAAGAGAAGCCACATGTAGTGTCATTTAGAAATAGAGCCAGGAGGATCTATAAGGACATCTAAGCCAAATTCCTCACTGGACAGATGAGGAAACTGAGGCCCAGCGATGCTAACACACCTGCTCTTGAGTTGAAGAATTAGTACCAAAACCCATAACCTCCGGTTCAAAGTTCAGACCTCATTTCATGAGAACTACACATAAAATACATAGTGAGGAAACTGTGTACATGAAATACAGCTTCTGAGGTAATGTAGATCAAACAGTAGGTTATTATATTCATGTAAATTTGGGGAAATAAGTTTATATCCATATTTTGGAATTCCCATTTTACTCTATAAGAGATTCATCATGTGTTCCTGGGTATAGGATGTGATGAAGAGCATAATTAAATTTGTGTTAGTGGTTTAAGATAGATGGGTAGGCAAAGCATAACTACTAAGAATTACTTTTATTCCAACCCTGAAGCCCAAAGGAGCCATGTAAGTGTCAATGTTCTATCATCAGGAAGCAGCTTATCTGTGATGGGCCAAAGCTAGGCCTTACAGGGTGAAAGTTAAGCCTGGAAACAGAGGAGTCTGTATGTGTATTGGATCCGAAGCCTATTACTTACTGAAGTATTTGTGTCACTTTGGGGTCAGATCAGTGGTGTGCTGGTAAATATTTAACAACTGGCTCTAAGTGGGAGGGGTGTGGTAGGAGGAAAGTCCCACTTGCTGTGTTTTCCAATATCCTTGGTATAGATATTCCCACCACAGCTACTTTCAAGCTACTGGTGCAACATTGCTGAGTGTGTAGTTTGGAAGAGATGCACAGCAGTATGTAATGGTTCTAACATGCAGATAAAAGCAATATTAATAACTTCAAGAACATATATGATAGTAAAATTTCATAAAATAGATAAGAAGCGATGAGGTTTGAGTATTTTCTACCATTGTTTTTATGTAATTTATTTGTATGTTTACATGATTTAATTTTTAACAGTAGCTGTGCTTTCAACCCGTTCATCAAATTCCTGATCAGCTCCTGTAAGCTGGAACAAGTCAGCCCCCAGCATAGCACTGGGCCAGACAGATCTGAGTTTGAATCCTGGCCTATTGTTCTGTCAGCTATGTGATGTTTGGGGAGGTTTAAATCTCCTTTGAGCTTTAGTTTTTTCAGCTGTGGAAGGTGACACGCTAACAGCTTCATGGGTTTATTAAATGCTTAGCACAGTAGCTATACATAAACATTCCACAAATCACCATTAGTGCATTCCAAACCAAATTCATTCACTCAATAAACATTTTGCAGGAATGTATTTTATAGGTGTTACCTGTGGTACGTGATCTTCAGTATTACGTGCTTTGGGATTCAGAGTGCCTCAAACATGACTCTTGCCCTGCTCGCGACGAGCTTACAGTCTAACAGAATGGAATATAATGGACCCCAGGAAGCATAATCTAGAGCAAGCTATGATCAGCTCATAAAAAACCAAAAAGCTTGGGAAGGCAGAGAAGGAAGGATTCTTGGAGGCAGCAGCGTTTGAGCCATAGATTTCAGAATAGACTTGTACATACAGAGACGTCCAGGAAGGGAGATGCCAAGAAGAGAGAGGAAAGGGAGCAAAGACAAAGATAAAGGAACACGGAGACATAGATAGGAGTATAAGATTTGGTGGAACAAGGCATATAAGAAGGGGCGCTGGAAAGATTGTTGGAAAGACAAGCAACTTCCTGATCATGTTAGCCTTCAACGCAGAGGAATTTGGTTTCTGTTCGCCTAGGTAATGATGAGCCTGGGGAAATGTTTTCCTCTGACACAAATCAGATTTTTGGATTACCAATCATATTATGTGAAATATTTGTTGACTGAATAAATTTTTATGGTCACTGTTCTTCTTTCCTTTAACAGGAATCGTTAAGAGTTAACCAGTTAGTGAAATACATTCTTAAACTAAGTAAATTTCCCCTGTGGAGGAAATGTCCTGTGGTCAGCGATAGAAGGTGGCATTATAACTCCCAGATGAAAACAAAGTCATTATTGAAAGCCTTTGTTAAATATTAGGAAGGCTCAAACCAGTGGCAGTATTTCATGAGCTTTGAATTGTCTGCTGCATCCCTCTTGCATTATGGTTCACACACAAAAAAAGTCATATGACCTACATCTTTATCTGCTCCCGTCTTCAGCTTCTATATATAGGCTTCGGTTATGAATGTTTTTCCTATGAAAAGGTCAGACCTTGCACATGTACCATCAATGCAAAGCCCTGCTTATTAAAAAGCAGGCAGGCGAGTTTGTAAAAGTCATTGAAGTATTACTGATGTAGGGAAAAGCTGAAAAAGAAATGGCCTCCCAATTTTCTCAGAGAGAAGGTGGAGAAACCTCTGTCTCGCGATTACAGAAGCATTATTTTCCTTCTGGCTAAAGCACCCCGTGGCAGTCTGTGGCACCCGTTTACAGAATCGGGCTGGGACACCCCTCAATCCCCAGCTCCCTCATGCGTGTGGGTGCACAGACTCACCTCAGTCAGAGAGACACTGAGCTCTGTTAACCCCTCCTCCACACCTCAAACCCCCGTGGAACATCTGGAGGTGAAGCTGGGGAAGGTAACTCGGCCAGAGAGATGCAAACGCAATTTGGGGTTTCCGCTGAGTACAGCAGCCGCCTTTGGCCAACATTGCAACACCAGAGAGAACCGGAGGAGAGTTGAACTCTTACTTTTAAGGCAAAAGTTCACAGGTTCAAATACCACTCTAATGTCAGCTGCTCCCTGGGGCTAACCTTTGAGTCTGGATGTTCTGATAAGATCGAGCTGCTTTAGGAAAAAGGCCTGCCTTCCATTCAGTTCCTTTCTCAACAAAGTCAAGCTCTTTCTTGGAATGAAATTATTTAATAACCAATGTGAACTAGATAGGATGCTCTCTTTCTTTCACTGAAATGAAACTGAAGTTCTAAGAGGTTAAGTGACTTGCCCAAGTTCACTCAACAAGTCAGGCTTCTGCTGATTCAACATGTGGCCTAGGAACCAGTACTGGGATGGGCAGCGCTGTCATTGAAAGCGGTAGATGCCATGTGCCTATCCTCAATTAGTTAATATCTACGTGCTCAGACAAGCCTCACAGGAGACCTTACAACATAAGGATCACCAGGTTACAGCGAGTAAAGTATTAAGTTGAAGGTCAGAAGAACTTCGCTATGGATTTAGATCAGATGCTGTCAGACACTTATTCGAAACAGACATAGTTCTGACCTCATGGAACTTGGACTGGTGTCCGCCTATGCGGCTGTGAGCCTATATAAAGGCTCACAGATTCTTTATATAATTTTTTTTGCTCACCCCTTCCTCCCCTTCATCTGCCCCCTAGGGTGTGAGCCTCTCAGGACAGGAGGCGTCCCTAGTCCACTTGTAAATCTCACTGCCTGACACCCAGTAGGTATTGGCTGCAGCAATGATCTGTGAGGTTTCCCTCACAGATATAAGATCACAGATAAAAGAGACAGAGGCTTCTTAAGAGGAATTAGAGTTGAGCTTCATTTGGAGCACTTCACCTATTTCTTGACTGACACAGTGATTCTTGAAGACCAGCTCTTGGACTTTGGCTGCAAAGGCCCATAAACAGTAGCTCCTTCTTATCTTCCACCTCTAAGCTCTGTGTCTCACCTACTTGGCTGGACTTCCTCTCCTGAATTGCTTAGTCTGTCTGGGTCTTGAGCCTCCCAGATCCAGCCCCTCTGGTCACCCACAAAGTTCCCTTGCTGACACCTAATGCAGGTTTTAGGCCCATGGGGGCTGCCAACTTGGTGATACTGAGATAAAGATATTCTCAGGTTTGAATAAAGCAGTGCTGAGCACTTTATAGTTAAATAAGAAGGAAAAGAAAAGAACAAAAACTCATTTTAGCAGGAGGAGCTGTCCAAGGATAGAGCAGGCTGCTTCCTGGGACCACGATTCCCCATCACCTGAGGAGTCTGCCAGAGGCAAAGTCATCTCCGCAACAATGAAGTGGGAGAGTCAAGCATGGGATGGAGACACGTCACCCCTGATAGCCTTTCAACCCGATCTTCTGCGACCACATCTTCATTCTTCACCATTTTGAGTATCAGTGATGTACTAGATCCCTGAAATTTCATCCCCTCTTTTCCCTGATGAGGGGTCCAACTTGAAAAGTTCACTTTCATCTAACTACGTCTTTACTAGTCCACAGATTATGGTAATAGTGGTGGTCTAAGATGAATGGTTTTCTTCTCTTCTGTTAGTTTAACTCTCTTAAAATTCCACTTTTGATGCACTGCTCACCTGCTCTGGAAATTTCATCATTTCCTATTAGCTCTAGGCTAAACCCCTATCATTCTAGCCTGGCGCCCTAGATCTTTCACCATAAGGCTCCAACACGTCACCTTTTCAGCCTCACCTTGAACTATTCTTTATCCACCACTCTGTTCCCTAGTCTGGTAAATGCAGAGCCTCTGAATCACTCTTCATCTTTTCCATCTCCACATCCCTCCTTACGTTATTCTGATACAGATCATATTTGCGGTATCTATTTCCTTATTCCTTGGAGTATTTCCTTATTTGTTTATGCTCCTATATCTTCATCGTCATGTGCCCAGTGCTCAGTGTGGCTCTCAGGCCACGTTTATGGGCTGGAATTAACTTGAATTAGAAAACATTTTTTCATGCAGGAAGGCAGAAGGGCACATTGGTGAAGAGCACAGATTCTGCAGTCAGTCTCCCTTGCTGTGAGTCCTAACTTTGTCACTTGCTGGTGGAGTGATCCATGTCAAGTTACTTAAACTCCCAGGGACTCTGTTTCCTCATCTGTAGAATGGGAAAAATAACTCCTGCCTCACATTATGAGGTTTAAATGAGTTGGTTTGTATGAAGTGCTAACTTCAATGCCTTGCACACAGCTATCCACTTAGGTGGTGCCTATTCATTCTTTCAGATGCCCTTTAATTCTCCCTCCTTCATGAATATTAATTCTATTTTCCATGTATAAAGCACTTCAGAGTTTACGAAGACCTCTCATATGTGTTTTCACATTTAATCATCACAGTAATATGGGAGGTAGGTGTCTCCATCCCCAGAGAGTTTTGGTGACACAGGTAAAAGCAGGGGGTGGGGGATTGTGACAGGAACTCAGAGATTCTGGTTCTCAGTCCTGAGTGTATTCAGCTTCAACATTGGGCTCCTGGTCTGGCCCAGGGGGCTGGCTGTGGCACTGTCCAGCTGGTTGCCAGATGAGCCCCACCCCTGCCCTAAGGGAAGGGTCCACGGAGACCCAGAGCCGGTGCTACTGTTCCTGCAGTGTCTGAGCACACAGACTGAATTTCTGGACCAGGCTTTGTCTTATTTCAGCGGCGAGGCGGGGGGGGATTTACTAGCTTCACGCACTCCCTGGAGGCTCTGCGGTTTCATTTCACCTCCGCTTGCTCCATCTCTGTATGCAAACCTTTCTCACTGCAAGACACCAGGTAACGCAACCACAGAACAGAACACCCAGGTTAGAAGGGATCTTGGAGATCATTAAGTCCACTTTCCCAAAACCATCTTACAAATGAGAACAGGGAGCTGTAGGAAGGGAAATTACCTGCCCAAGACCCCACTAGTTTATGTGCTCCTTAAGGCAAGGTCATGCTTAGGCCCTGGAGAAATAAGCGCAAGATGCTTGCTTTCAGGAAACACCTAGTCTAGTAAACTATGTTGTCCTCATTGTCTCCAATGTCTAACCCAGTACTAGCTAACATATGCAGTAGGGGCTCCATAAATTCTTCCTGAATAAATGAATAATGAATAAATGAATGTCACTGGTCAGTCCCTGGTTAAACTGACCCTAGACCCGAGGCTCTAGATTTGCAACCTTGGGCTCCCCTCTGCTCACGCTTTCTGCCTTTCCCATTCAGACTCATGTCATAGGCTTGAGAAACAGCTCAGAAACATGGCCAAAAGGTGCTGCAAACAGTTCTGCCCATCGTGTTTATTGATGACCCGCAGGTGGATCCCCAGACATCTTGTAGAAGAGTTTGCACTCCTTCTTTCTCCCGAAGTGATGGAAGCTAAGCAGAGAGGCAGAGATACGGCAGAAGATCAACATCCACAGACCCAGGACCTGCCCTGTGGGAGGCCGGTGATACCTAAAATGTTCCTGTGTCTTTGCTGCACAAACAGAAACCAGTACATGTTGCATGTTGGTTCATGATGGACATCTTAACGTGTTTCAAATTTTTCCTGATTTCACTCATTTCATAGAACGTCCAAGCTGCAGGGTGCCTTAGAGATAACCGGGCTTAATAATCCCTTTATAGGAAAGCTGGGAAAGAGTCAAGAGGGGGTCAAGAATCAAGAGGGGGAGATTGAGTGGCTCACGGTCACACAGCATGTCAGCAGCTCAGACTAACCTGGAACCCAGGCTTCCTGGATCCCGGTTCAGAGATTCTTTCCATGTCCCATAGTGTTAGACTTGGCATTAAGCCAGCAGACTACCTGCGTGTAAGCTTCTCAAGAGTGCAGGTTCTGTCTGACTTACCCATCTCTCTTGCACTGCTAGCATTAGTGTTTTGACTTCACAGAAACTCTTTCTTTGCTCAGCACTGCGAAGTTCTCAAAGAGTTTTCAAGTTCATAATGAGCCTCATTTTACAGATTGGGGAGCCTCAGGCGGTCCAAAGGGCAAAAAGGGCTCATGGTCTCAGAAAAATGGTAGCAGGACTTGAACCTCAGTCTTCTGACAACCAGTCCCTGCCCTTCCTCTACACAGCATAAGCAATTCAATAACTCTTTGGTGACTAAAAGTGAATGAATGGGGATACGATGGATGAATGAATGAACAGCTGACAAACATAGGAATCAACCAATCACTCCTGGGGTTTCCAAGATTTTTTTAAAAAAATAACTCCAGACCCTCACTCTGCTTGGACCCGTGGCAACTTATTTCAGCTCCCTCACCTTTGGTTTCCCTTCACTTGACACCTCATATGTGTGCTTAAGGGAAGAGGAAGAACTAGCAGCACCTAACCTCCCTGATCTTTAAGGGGCCAATCATTCCACAAAAGCATGGAGGCAGAAATTTAAACCTCTCCAATGTCGCCATGCAGAGATTACCACTAGTTAATATCTTGGTGAACATCTACTCTTCTTTAGTCTTTTCGTCAAGCGTATATGTAATTGGTTTAATGGATTCATGCTGAACAAACTGCCTAGCAATCTGTTTTTGTCATTTAATAATAAATCACAAATATCTGGTTGGGTCATAAGTGGGTCAAGTGGGGAAGAAGCGTAATACTTTGACAACATCTGATCTGTTGAGTAACACACAGATGTTGAGATCCCCCAAAACTGCTTTCCATCGACTGTTTCAAGGGCCCAATGAAGGCATTTCGCTGGGTTCTGCAGAGGCTTTCCGGCCTCTAATATGGCCATGGCTAAAACATGGTTAAGATATGAGTAATTGAAATAGCTTGGAATAACGGCTTTCAATTTGCACGCACACCCACTGTTATATGTCAGTCGGTGCACTCAGGCAGAGAGAGAGACATCGTACATCTTGAATGGTCTTTGTAGCAACCCCGGAGAAGAAGCATGGCTCACGTCATTATTTTAAAGATGAAGACGTTTAGGATCAAGGCGATTATGTGTACCTGCCTGGGATTTTTGTTCTGCTCGTTTTTTTTTTTTTTAAATAATATCTTCAGAAATACAATAAGTCAACAACTATGAGGCAATGTTCGAAGGGGGGGTTTCTTCCATTTGAAGATTAGCAGAGGATTTTATCCATTTGTAGTGGAGTGGAGACTTGAACTCATTTTTGATCTTTCAGTCCGGACTTTTCTTTACGCCATGCTACACTGCCTTCCTGACTTAGGTTTGGAAGGTTGGACGATTTTCGTTCATTTCATAGAATAGAGTATACATATATGAACGTGCCCCGCCTCGACCAGCACGAGAGCTGACGATGCATTCTGTGGCCTCTACGGATGGGCTGGCTGCCTGTCACGTCTGTAAGCGAGGTTTCATTTGATTAATGTGGGCCACTGGTCAGGACAACCTCCCCTGCTCAGTGAGGCGAGGGCCACGGGGCACGGCTGGCTGGAGGGCCAGAGAGAGGTTGTGATTCATTTCTGCCCCAGGCACCCACCTGGTGGGCCTGGTGCAAGGCTGTGGGACCAGGGGAGAGTGAGAGGCTGCGGGCGTCCTGCCTGTGAGCTGGGCCTCGGGAGTAATAGCGAGAAGAGGGGTGAGAGTAGCAGCTGCTGACGTTGGTATTTATATAATGACTCTCTGTGCTCGAGGCAGGAAGTGAAACCAAGGTTCTGCTGAGACACTTTCCTTCCCCCCACACTGCTGCCCACGGGCGGCTCCAAAGGGGTGACATGGGGAGAGCCTCAGAGGCTTACGCCCAGGCGTGTGCAGAGACAGACGCACCAGGCTCGTCGCTGGGATGTCAAGGCCAAGGCTCTCCTGCCGGATCCCAGAGACCCCCACCTCCCTGGTGTTCTCAGCTTCGGCCCCCTTTTTCTCTCCACCTAGTTCCCCTTTATGATGGGGAGAGGTCTGCTGTTCTCCTCAGCTTTGCAGGAATGCTGTGAGGATGCATGAGATAACATCCCTAAACCCGGGGCCAACCAGGCCTCGCAGCGGAATTAGCATCAAGCTCTCTCACCTGTGGTTTCTATGGACGGTTGTTCCCTGACTTTTCTACCTGCCTCAAGCAAACCTTCTGCCTCTCTCCTCTGCTTTCCTTTCCAGCATCAATATCTTTTCAGATTGTCTTAGGCTTCAGAGCAAATATTCCCAACGGTGCCCACCTTCTGTCTTGCTTAAGCCCTGGTTTAGGAATTCTATTCTTATCTCTCTTAAAAAAAGGGTATTTTAATAGAGATGGTGGACCATCTAGAGAGGCTTTCCTATTCTGCTTCCCACCTTAGTATGGGGGATTATTTGAATCATGGAGAGTTCACAGTTGAAAAGGGCCTTAAAAATGATCTAGTCCCCTGCTTCTCAACGAGTGAAGGACCAGCAGCAGCAGATGCATTGAGGATCTTGTTAGAACTACGGAATCAGAGGCACCTCTCCAGACTTACAGAACCAGAGGCTGCAGTTCAGAAAGATCTTTAGAGGATTCATATGCACGTGGTGTTTTGAGAACCACTGCCTTAGCCCAAGATGCTCATCACCTTGGGCTGGAGGAAATAAGGGCTCGAACATGGAGCTGGACCTGCGCAAGGTCACACAGCACGAGAATGTCGTCAGGATGGAACTCAGCGAACTGTCTAGTTTAAGTTCCTTTCCTCTGTACAAGGCCCTATAGTTCCAATGCCAGCACTATGAAACAAGCCGGGCAATCTCTTTCCCCTTTTAATTTTTTCTCTAATTTTCATTTATGGGTATTTTTACAATTTACTTGACTAACAGAAGATCAATACAAATGATTTTCCATCATCTCCTTTGAACTCCTGTCTGGTCTAAGTCGCCATTCTAGTTGCTGAGTTCTACAGAGTCTGATGTGCTTATTTTAAGGGATATCCACCTAGAGTTTATTTGGAGGGGAGCTTCTGAGTAGCTGGCCAGGAAAGAGAAATGTGTTATCAGATGTTTCAGCTACCTCAGCCTTGGCCCTCCATGACCTTGCCAGGAAGAGCTATGAATGACAGCATATCTTAGAATCACAGAATGACAAAACTGGAAAAGACATTACAGATCATTTCATCCAACACTTTCAAGTCGCAGGTGGGGATGCTGAGCCGTAGAGAGAAATGACTTGCTCAGTTTTTTTTCCAACACGTTAGTAGCATATTGGAGGCAAGAGTTCAAATCTCTTGCCTCTCAAGTCAGGGCTGCATGCTATGTACTTCTGCCCACCCCCTCCCCAAATAAACGGAATGGACAAACTAAATAAATAAGTCATCTGGGCCAGAAAGCATCTACCCCAGAATTTTGGAGTAAGTCATGGGTAGAATTGCCATGCTAGTTGTCAAGAATGCATGTCCGGTCATTATAAATGGCCACTGAACCAGATGGAATGTCACACTGCCAGTGGGGTTTCCCACCCATCTGTAGGGCCACCTGGGAAGTATAAGCTACTAAACCTCATTGCCACGTCTGGAATTCATAAGAACAAGTGGGATCATGAAAATGTAAAAGCATAACCTATCAGGGGAAAAAACCAGAAGGACTTTAACAAACCAATGTTCTCTAAGAAACTAGGGCTAGGGTCTAAGTAGAGGACTATTGAAACTCAAGTCTTTCAATTTTCGTAGATTCAAGATATCTGTGACTGAATTTTTACATCAGAGAGCAGCTTGATTCCAGAATTGTTGGTTATGATACTATGTCATCTTTCACAAGGATCATGAAAATAATATGGTAATATTGTTGCAACCTCCCCAAATAGAGACTATTAACAAAGAAATCTCCAGACATCAAAAATCACCCAGAATTGGGTTTTAATTCATACTTTAATAAGAGGACTTGGAAGAAAGAAAATAAAGTAGTGAAATCTTCACTTTTGCAAATGTCATGAGCATTTCTAGTCATCACGGTGCCTCATTTTCAGACTACCTTAATGGTTTCACCGTTAATATTTCATCAGGTGCTCAAGGTGCGCTGTGAGCTGAGCAGACTGAGCTCGATCATCCCCCATTTGAGATGAGGAAGCCACGCTTCAGGGAGCAGCATGTGTTTCCAAACCTTACATCACTTGAATCCCATTTGGACTCCAAATCCAGTGCACTTTTCATTACACAGCATTGCTTCTGGGAAAAGAAATACCACAGGAAACAACAGCTTCTAATATCTTCACACCTCTTCAGAAGTTACAAAGCATCTAGATAGCTCCGTGACACGGGGAGGAATGCAACTGGCTGTTGAGAACCTGCTGTGTGTGACGAGGGGCTATATTAGATGCTCTATATAGCTGTCTCATTGAATTATGACCATGACTCTTTGAGGTGGGAGGCATTTTTTCTTTCTGCATATTAGGAAACTGAGCAAGGTTAGGCAACTTGCCCATGGTCACAAAGCCAGAAACTGGTGAAGCTCAGATTTGAAACCTGAGTCTATTTAGGTTCAAAGCCCTTCTAGATCAAATATTTCTATTATCTCAATGTGACAGTTGAGGAAATGGACTTAGAAATATTAATAAACCAAAACTGTAAAGCTAATAAATCATAGAGAAAGAACTCAAACTGGAGTTCCCTGACTTTAAATCTCAGGGGCATAAAGATCTCACGAGAATGGGGTGGGGAGGGGAGGATGTAACAACTGAGCTTCAGTTTGGGAAAATAGAAAGCAGTGCTCTTAGGTAACTTATACCCTAATCTCTCTTTATAAAATGATGGACACTAATGTATCACAACTCAGGAAATATATTTAAGTTTATTTCATTTCACTTCTATAAACAAGTACCAGGTACTGTGCAAGCTACTTGCATGGATCTTCTCTTTTTTGAGTCTCTTACCAATTTTTTGGAGTATAGTTTTCCCCATTTCCAAAGGAAAATTAGTGACATGTCGAAGGTCACATAGCTAATAAGTGACAGGGCAGAAATGGAGATCAACTTGACAAATCTGAACTCCAGTAGCTTAAGCTGAGGGACTTGGGTTTCACCAGAAAGAGTATGGAAGCCAACAGAAAGACATTATCCTATGATCAAATGATAGCAGTGTGTGGGCTCAGGAAAAACATGGCAGTTATAGTCATGGACCTTCAGGAAAAATTCAGTGGAGCTGGGGAGGTGGGCAAAGGACGGAGGACTATTCAAATCATCAATATGATGGAGCTTGTTGGTAAAACAGATAGACTTAACAAAATTAGATTTCCTCAATCAAAAAAGAGAAGGCTGAGAGGAGATACTACAATGCTTGATCGATGGAACTGTGTACTTAATCAGCAAATCTCAGAAAAACAGAACTATCCCAACCTCCCCTTAGCCCAAAGTTTGCAAGAGTTAGATTCAGTGAAAGTGAAAGGAAGTATACTTTACATAGTAGGTGGTAACTCAATGAGCACAGAGGTAGTCACTAGCTAGAAATGGGTTTAAGAAGGGATTATTTAAATACCATAAAGGCTCATAAATTCCACATGGGTTTATTAAAGATGAGTGAGAACTTAAAGTCGACCTGGCCTGACTTACCACCTCATGGGCATCCACTTGTTTATGTCCAATGGCAAAGAGCTCGCTTTCTCCCAAGGTAGGTGATTGCAGCTGTTGAGAGCGCTGCACATCAAAAAGTGCTTTCTTAGGTTTAAACAAAACTTATCTCTGTTTACTACATTCATTTTGGCTCTGTCTCTGCCTTTGAGATGCCACACAACAAATCTGAAAACTCTTCCTTTTCACGTTCCTTCAGGTGTTTAAATCCAGCTCTTACCCCTATTTGTTAAAGTCAATGTCATGAACAAAAGTCATACTTAGGCAGCAGTTGTTTCGGGGTGGGGGACTTTAAAAATTCTGAAGGAAGAGTATAATGTCACATTTCCAGCTTTGAGAGGGCTAAAGAATAAGTATTAGACTGGAAGTCAGGAGACCTAGATTCTAGTGGTGTTCTGTAACTTTTTATATGAAGTCCATGGTCACTTATCTGTCACTAATTAGTAAATGGATCTTAGAGGGCAGGGACCTCACATTTCTGGACTGCGGGGTTTCTCTCTCCTTCTCTCTCACTCTCTTTCTCTCTCTCTCTGCACACACACACACACACACACACACACACACACACACACACACACACACACCCCTTGCTCCTTAGCCTTCAGAATCATCTTCCAAATGCCTTTTGGCTATCTTTATTCTCACATCCAGCAGGATGTTTATACTCCAAATGTTCCACACCAAATTCTCTCCCTCCAACCCTCACTCCTTTTTGTTTCCAGCTTTATTGAGATATAACTGACATACAACACTGTGTAAGTTAGAGGTTGATTTAATACACTATATATTACAAAATTATGATCACCATAGCGTGAGCTAACATCTGTATCAAGTTACATAATTACCATTTCTTTTTTGTACTGAGAACACAAGATCTACTCTCTTTGCAGCTTTCAAGTATATAACACAGTATTGTTAACTATAATCACTATGCTGTACATTAGAGCCTCAGAACTTAGTCATCTTATGGCTAGAAGGTTGTACTGTTTCACCAACATCTCTCCTTTCCCCTACACCCCAGCCCCTGATAACCACCTTTCTAGTCTCTGTTTCTATGACTCTGGCTTTTTTAGAGTTCACACAGAAGTGAGATCCTATAGTATTTGTCTTTTTCTGTCTGACTTATTTCACTCAGCATAATGCCCTCAAGGCCCATCCATGTTGTTGCAAATGGTAGAAATTCTTTCTTTGTCTTGGCTGAAAAAATACTCCATTACACACACCACATCTTCTTTATCCATTCATCCATTGAGGAACACTTAGGATGCTTCCATGTCTTGGCTGTCAATAATGGACCACAGTTCTCTTAACTATATGATAAAGAGGTTGAACGTGATCATGTTTATTCTCCCTTCTGTCCATGATTCTCTGGCTTCAGCTTAGTCAGCCAGTGGTAGTGGTGAAACCCCAATCCACTTCTGAAACTCTCTTCATTATACCATCAGTGGAAAGGAGTTTTATCAGTCCCTTAAGAAGGACCAACACAACTGGATGGAAATTTCACTGACCATGATTATTGGCCACTAACTCTCTCAACCCCATTCCTTGTGAAAGCAGGTTCATCTAAGGTTAGAGCAGATTTCATCAGACTTTTGTTAGCTAAGCTGCTTATTAATAGCCAGAGAAAAGTTAAGTAGAAAGCAAGCAACAGACAGAAAAAAAGTTAAAAATTTAGTTTCAGACCTTGGAACTGATCCATGAGGCAAGGACTAGTCAATGGTCATATTTAAGGCCAGTAACCCAGGGTCCCTACATGAATGGGAGTTACACAAGCAAAGGGGTTTTCTGTCTGTGAAACCCTATGAGAACGGCGAAACATAGGAGGGTCCCCAATCATTTGTGCTACAGAAGGTCACATGAGCCAAGGGACAGTACTCCAAAGACTTAGGTATCCAGAGACTTCTGAGGTTTCCCAGCTGGTTAATGGCACAACTAAAACTAAACTAGCTCTCCCAGCACCCAGTGTTGTAAGAGTTCTAATTTTACAATTTATTAAGCAACTACTACACGTCCAGAATACTGCTAAGCTCTTTAAAACAGCTTATCACATCTCATCTCCATCATAAACTCAGGGAGTCAGAATTTCAGCTATCTTGTTCATGATTTTATCTCAGTCTTGTGAACATCACCTGGCACATAATAGGGGCTCAATAAATATCTGTTAAATAAATTTAAATGAACATTAATAATATAAATTATTAATATTAATGAATTATTAATATCCCCATTTTCAGATGAGGAAATTGAGGCTCAGAGAGAGAAACTGATGAAAATAAAAAAGGTTAGGAAACATCAGAGCTAGCATTTGAACCCAGGTTTTCTGATGTCAAGGTGAATGCTTTTCTCAGTAGAGCATAACTGCCTCTCACCTTAGTTACCTTAAAAACCTACTATAAAATCGGGGTTAATCTCTTCGAAACATAAAGTAAAATTTGTGGGACAAGCATGAATGTCTTAATGATCATCTTTCTGCCACTCAAAACCTTCAGATATAATTGGTGACTGTAAGTTCTTTACCCATGAAAGCAACATTGACGAGATTCAAAAGGATTCTAATAAACATAAACAAACAAACAAAAACACCTTGCAAATTTCATGGAAATTGTGAAAGTGTTTCTTACAGAAGCCATATTGCCCCCTAATTTCCTATAGCCCTGGGAGCCTCGTGGCTTGGAAGGTGAGTGGAATAAAGACAGAAGCTGACAGGCAGAGAACAGCTGGTCAGGTGGGAATGCCAGTGTGTCTTATGGGGTACCCAGAGGCTAGTCACCCCGGTTATTTTCCTTTTCTGTCCCTCTCCTCCGCATCAATCTTGCAAGGGGACAGGATGAAGCACTAGCCCCCAGGAGATGTGGGTTCTCACCAAGATCCTGACAGTCACTGACTGTGGGACAGACCATGGACAAGCCCATTGCGCCTCTTAAGTTTCCCCAATAAAGGAGTTAGCCAAAATGGCCCCAGGGCCCCTTTCCTCTCTGACAGTCTCCCATTACATTATCCCCTCTTTCCTGGCCCCCAGCTCCAAACAGGGCGTGCGCTGATAGCCCTGAGTAGCTTTGGGGACTCCCCACCACTGCCGCTGCCGGAGCGTCTCTCCATGCAGCTGCACAGCCACAGCTGGCTCGTCCTGCACTGCTGACCGCTCCGATTTCCCTATGCAGATGAGGCTGTGAATAAGCAAGGGCTGCCCAAAGGGAAAAGACACATTCTTCTCAGCCTTTCACTTTTCCTAAGCCAATAGTGGCCAAGGTGAGGCTTCCTTTCCAACACCCTCCTCCCTGTGGAACTCAACCCTGCCTTCCACCTGCACAGGTAGGACTAGGTTTGAAGAAGGAGGAATTACTTTCCATTTTTCAGTAGAGTTTTCCATTTCATAGTTTCGTCGAGCCTTCCTGCACACCACACACACACACACACACACATACACACAGGGAATTACACACAAAGCAGTGTGGGCTTTTTTAGTCATTCTAAGATATAAACACTGGTCAGTCAATACCCATTGTCCTTAGAAAAGACAGGCCACTGTTGCTGCCTATCTGGGCATGACAGTCTCTTGTGCCCTGACCCACTCATGTTTGCCCTCCTCGGATAACCTCACGACTTTAACTCATACCACGATTACCTTCTCACAGACAATTTCTGGAGACTGGTGGAAAGCCAGCCCATTCTCAAAGCCTCTGCTTCCCAAGCACATTGTCTATAACGTCTTCCCTCATCTTTATCCTCATCTCCCCCTTCCCTTACTTAGAGTAACTTGCTGCCTCTTCCGCAGTGCCAAAGCACATGTTTGATACCTTCTTACAAACACATACATACACATACACATTTGACCATATGTTTTGTCATGATTACTTGGAACCATGTCATCTTTTTCCTAGTAGACTGTGAACTCTTTGGGAACAAGAGTTGTGTCTTAAAAGGAGTCATGTACCAAAATGTTCATTGCAGCTCTATTTACAATAGCCCGGAGATGGAAACAACCTAAGTGTCCATCATTGGATGAATGGATAAAGAAGATGTGGCACATATATACAATGGAATATTACTCAGCCATGAAAAGAAACGAAATTGAGTTATTTGTAATGAGATGGATAGACCTAGAGTCTGTCATACAGAGTGAAGTAAGTCAGAAAGAGAAAGACAAATACCGTATGCTAACACATATATATGGAATTTAAGAAGAAAAAAATGTCATGAAGAACCTAGGGGTAAGATAGGAATAAAGACACAGACCTACTAGAGAATGGACTTGAGGATACGGGGAGGGGGAAGGGTAAGCTGTGACAAAGCGAGAGAGAGGCATGGACGTATATACACTACCAAACGTAAGGTAGATAGCTAGTGGGAAGCAGCCGCATAGCACAGGGAGATCAGCTCGGTGCTTTGTGACCGCCTGGAGGGGTGGGATAGGTAGTGTGGGAGGGAGAGCTAAGAGAGAGGAGATATGGGGACATATGTATATGTATAACTGATTCACTTTGTTATAAAGCAGAAAATAACACACCATTGTAAAGCAATTATACTCCAATAAAGATGTAAAAAAATTTAAAAAAAAAAGAGTTGTGTCTTGCTCACGTTGCTACTCTTCACTGACTCAAGGTAGATACTAAATGTGGATGAATTCAATAACTTTTGATGCCCCTTTAATGTTCCGGGCACTCTTCCTTCCTACGGCTTCTACCAGGGGGAGGACCTATGGGGCCATTCAAGGGTTAAATGGAAGACTTATGATTCCTCTGGTCCCACCGTAAGGCGCTTCTTCCAGCTTCCGTTGACTTCTCCTGTTACCAGGCATAAAACACTGTCGTCTCCCTCGTACCTATCTTCTCGGTCCCCTGGGTTGCACTCTCGTGCCAAGCTCTTTTCTTTCTGATCCTCCTTTCTCTGAATGTATCTATTTGCATTTCCCTCCACACGTGCCTCAAAATGACTTTCTCAGTTTAATTTTGGGTTTATGGTTAACTTGATTTGTAGCTTAGATGGTAGAGCTCTTCTGCTTCCTGTCCAAAGAAGCACTGGTTCACTTATGTCTTTATTAATTCATCCAATAACTAAATAGCAGCTGAGACATGAGGGATACAAACTTGAAAGTAATCTTACTAACTGCAAGGTGATCCCAGTCTAGCAGGAGAGACAGGACACTCACGGAAATCATGATAATACCAGGTAGATGGCAATAAACGCTCTAAAAGAAGAGATGGAACCAGCAGGTATTATACACACTCAAGCCACGTGGGATCGCTCCCCCAGGAGAGGAGAAGGGCAGGACCAGGAAAGATATCATGGGGAGAAGGTGGCATTGAAGTGAGTGAAGTAGGATTTGCACTCACAGGCAGAGCCGAGCAGCAGGAAGAAAACACCAGCCACGTCCAGAGATGGAAAAGTACAGGGCCAGGAAGAGTGCACAGTTCAGCGGGGCTGCATGCTCGGCTGGAGCTCTGAGGATGATAGCTCAACAGGTAGGTTGGGGTGCATGTGGGCGTGGGATGGAGCAGGAGACTGGAGCGGGGAGACCGGTCAAGAGGCGCTTGCAACCTCCTGGATGAGAAGTGAGAGGGGGGTGGCAGTGAAAATGGAAGGAAGGGATGGGTGCGAGAAATGTTTCCACAGAGCTGCCTACATGCCTCCAAATCCCCTTGATTAATCTCCGCAGTAACTCATACACCCATTCACTGCAGGTGTCCTACTACCTACCCACCTCCTCTTTGGAAGCTTATCTTTCCATCTCCCAGGTCCGTGACTTTCTGCCCAATTACTTGTCTTCAACACATCAGAGCAGGTCAACCGCACAGCTCAGAAGTCTCCCTGTCACACTTGGCCTAGGTCATTCCCCTGCCCCGTCTCTGTCCTCAGCACCCTCTACCTGCAGATGCAGAGAACAATAGCCGCCCCCCCATCTCTGTGCCCTCACAAGGAGGTTTGGTCAGGAGGTGAAACCTGGATGAGGACTTCAGCACAGCAGGAAGCAGCAGAGGGGGTGAAACGGAGACTCATGGGTCTTCACCCGGGACTCGGCTTCACCACATCCCTCTTTTACTGGGAGGCCAAGCAAGGACCAAGATGGCAGAGCCCGGGCAGGGGAGGGAGATTGGGAGGAACCCAAAGAGGCTCATTTGGGCCCAAGGAACCAACCCAGCAGTATAACCACCACCAGTCCTGGGAGTCCTTGGCAGAGAAAATCAGAACTGGGAACGCAAAGGCGCTGCTTTGCCTCTGCTGAGCAATGTGCCCTGGGGCCCCTTTCTTCCTCTGAGCCTCAGTTTTGTTGTCTATAAAATAGGGATTATGACATCCATCTTATCTGCCCCCCATTGAGGTGTTTGTAAAGCTAGAGTGAGTATGGAGCCATTTTGAATACATAAAGCACTGTTTCACGGGCTTATTCTCATTCAACTCAGACCCCACTCATCAGGATAGGTAGACAGGGTGAGAAGAAAGAAACAGAGAAGCCTAGAGAGCAGAGGCTATGGAGGCTCCTGTTTTCCATGTAGATCTAAGGTGATTGGCCCTGTGAAGCATCTAGTCCAGTCTCCTCATTTGACAGATGAGAAACTGAGGCCCAAAAAGGAGGAAGGAACGGTCAATGGTCACAAAGTGAGTCAGAGGACAAACTCAGGTCCTAAGGATCCCAGGCCAGTCCTTCTTCAACCCCACTTCACTGGTTCTACAAACCGAAGCCAGAATGGAGACCGCTGGCCCAGAGGCTGGGCTTTGCGTAATTCCTAAATCACTGGTGGATAGTTACATGATCGGAACGAGGAACTCAGTGTGGGCTGGATCAGACTCCATTGTTTAAATCATTGTGTTTAGAATCCTGGAAAACCAGTTCTGAAGATGCAGAGCATTTGTGACCTGAAAGGAATATCTCAATTCCAAATTCAGGATTACCTGTCACCTTTCTCTCCTCTTCCTCAGGCATAATTGAGATTCAGGATAGGAGAAGAAAGGAAGAGTCCTCCTAGGAGCTAGTGGTAGAGAAGTGCTAAGAGTATAGGAGGCGCCTATCCTCTAATAAACATCTTACATGTACATCACTTTATTTCATCTTCCTAACAATACTAGGTGGTAAATAATCTCAGAATGTCCATTTTCAGGTGAAAACCAACCAACCAACCCTGGGACTCAGATAACTCAAGTGTCTTGAATCACAAGCTAGTGTCAGGTTTGTACCTAAGACGTCTCTAAGCCACAGGGATTTTTATTTTTTTTTCTTTTGGCTGTGTTGGGTCTTCATTGCTGCGTGCGGGCTTTCTCTAGTTGCGGCGAGCGGTAGCTACTCTTCGTTGCAGTGCGTGGGCTTCTCATTGCAGTGGCTTCTCTTGTTGCGGAGCATGGGCTCTAGGCACACGGGCTTCAGTAGCTGTGGTACATGGTCTTAGTTGCTCTGCGGCCTGTGGGATCTTCCCGGACCAGGGCTCGAACCCGTGTCCCCTGCATTGGCAGGCGGATTCTCAACCACTGCGCCACGAGGGGAACCCCAGAGAGATGTTTTTCATTAGGAATCTGCAGCTTCTGCTCCAAATCTTTTTCACATGAGCTCCTGCAAAGCGTCAGAACTGTTGAATGGCATGCTTGTTTCACCCATGAGAGTCTATAAAATACTCTGTCTCTGCTTCATCCACTAGCTTGTATATTTTTGTCTTCTGGTTCATTCATCATTACACAAGTGTTTTCTGAGGATGGCACTGAGTTGGGACCAAGGGGCCTGCAACACACCTGACTCCATGATTTTGAAAGCTGGCGAGGGTGGCGATGGGGGAGGCACTTTGTCAGATGGCTCCAATCACGGGAGGACAGTCGTGCCACCGGAGAAAGGCACAGGTGTGTGTCTGGGGTGTCAAGGTGTAAGAGGAGAGAAAGGAACACACGTCTGCACAACTCGAGGGTTCATGTGCTCAGGGGAAGCTAGCAGGGGTGGGTGGTCTGGACCGAGGGTAAGCGCGTGATGAGAAAGGGCTAGAGTTCAGGCCAGGAGGTCTGCGGCTGGAGTGTGAAGGACCCTGAGGCTGTGCTAAGGTGCTAGTTTCTTCCCTGAGTCAGCTCAGATGTAGGTGGGGCCCTTGGGTGCTTTGTAGAGCCTCAGTTTCCCCTGCTGTGAACTGGAAGCCATGAATGTTGCCGGTAAGGGACCTGTGTGAGCTGGGGGTGGAGGCAGGGGGGGAGCGACGGCAGAACACGCTGAGCAGCTCCAGGGGAGGATGTGAAGGGAATGCAAATCACAGATATTTATAACTGCAGCAAACTGAGACTGCGAGCCGCCAAGCACTCCCTCTGGAAATCCTGAAAACCTGCTGCCGTGGGGCTGGGCCCAGATCCCAGCTGGTGGCAGACTTCTCTCTTCTCAGCTCCTGCCAGGCTGTTCCTCGTACAACAAACACTCAGCTGCCCGAGTAATTCCACCTACGGAGGAGGCGGCTCCACACCCTTCTGCCCTCCCCTTTCAGAGAAGAGAGCTGAGTCCTAAACTCCCAGCTCAGGGCAAGTTCCTTTTTTGTCCTCAGTGCCTCACCAGGCAGCCCTGTCAAGGCTGGAGCCGAGAAGCAGCTTGGGAAATAATCCGATTCCCACAAGTCAGCTAACATAGCCCCTCACTGATGGAGCAGCCACCATGCCAGGCTTGCACCAGGCCCTGAGGATCTAATGGAAAGGCTGGGGCTGGGGCGTGGGGACTGAGGGAGAGACAGGGAGCAGAGTCCTAACATCAGCAGAAGTTCCTATCAAAGAAAGGGAAAGATCACATTGTTTCAACCTTTTCTTCTTTTTTTAAATACAAGTGAAACTTCTTTTTCAAATGTTATCTTTTTGTTTATTTGGTTGGTTGGGTTTTTTTGCGGTACGCAGGCCTCTCTCACTGTCGTGGCCTCTCCTGTTGCGGAGCACAGGCTCCGGACGCGCAGGCTCAGCGGCCACGACTCACGGGCCCAGCCGCTCCGCGGCATGTGGGATCTTCCCGGACTGGGGCACGAACCCGTGTCCCCTGCGTCGGCAGGCGGACTCTCAACCACTGTGCCACCGGGGAAGCCCTCAAATATTATCTTTTATGGGACCCCAATAGACACCCTATCTGTGTGACCCCCTCAGCTTCTTCAGGAGGATTCTAGAATAGTGCTTCTCAAACTTTAACGTGCGTATGAATCCATAGTGGATCTGGTTAAAAGTCAAATTCTGATCTAGAGGTCTGTGATGGGACCTGAAATTCTGCATTTCTTTTTTTTCTTTTTTAAATTCTGCATTTCTAACAAGCTCCTGGTCAATATCGATGCTGGTGACCGATGGACCACAGTTTACATAGCAACAGTCTAGCGCTCTAAGGATTGTTGCTCCCAAACCACTGATCTTTAGGATAGAGAGGCGATGAACCTCACCACTCCCCATCCCCGGAGAAATCAAACCAAGGCTCCTGGATTAACGTCTCCTTCTCTGGATGGAAGTCAGCCAGGCTCCTAGGATCACCTCCTTACCTCCCTCTGGCTGGAGGTGTTTGTCTTCCCCACAAGGCAGGCTGGGAGAACCTCTAAGAGGCTTGGCCATGAGGAAGAGCTTTTAAGATGTAGCCTTCTCTCTAACAGGAAAGTACAGAAGGTTCAGGTTAATCCTATTCACAGACAGAGTGACAGACAGAGAGACAGGGAGAAAGATCAAGCCAGTGTTCCCACTGGCTCTTGACAAGGACGGCCTGTGACAGCCACCTCCTCCCTGCCCCCTCCTCACCCCAGCCGATGAATGATGGAGGTCATTTCCCTCACTGTCTCTGTCCCTTGGGTTCATCCTCTTCAGGACTGAGATGCTCCCGCTGAGGTCAAGGGTATTTTTAGCTCTGCTCATGTGGGTCCAGACTTGGCCAACCCTCCCTGGACATCAATCTCGGATTCCGCAAATGCCAGATCTCCTAATCCAGGAGGCATATGGGCAACAGGGAAATCTGAGTGCATTGGAAAATGCAGCACATGGCCTTTTGAGGATTTTATCTACATGTCGTGTCTGATAAAAACAACAACAGTAACACCTAATGCTCAGAAAAGGCTTCAGCATTCACAGAGTACTTCCACCGGCATCACCTCCTTTGATCTGCCCAAGAGGCTTACGGGGAAAATAACGCAAAAATGATTCTTCCTTGTTTTTATTGGAAGGGCCAGGGGACTGGCAAGATGACAGAGCTAGTTAGTGGCAAGCTTGGGTCTTCAGCTCCCAGGTCCAAGCTCAGTGCCCTTTACCATACCCCCTGGCCACCTCAACCTTTTGCTTTTCTCTTTAGCTTGCTTTTGTTTTTCTGTTAAACCCTGCAAGAAGCAATATTGGCAAACCTTCATGCTAAAAGCCTGGGATCGTCGTGCCTTTAAGAAATGGAAGACTAGAGACATGAAGGAGAGAGGCAGCGTATATCAGTCATGGTCCAAGGAGGAAGCAGAGGACACACTCAAAAGAGGGTGACCAAAGAGAGATTAATTAAAGGATAACTTATGAAGGTGTAGACAAGGTTAAGGAAAACCAGGAGATGATGGTTCACCCTGAGGCTAACGATAACTGAGAGCCGTTACCAGTCCTCAGGCTGAAAGGGCAAAGGGAGAGGCAGTTGCCAGAACCTCGTGGGCTAGGCAGTCCTGGAGAGCTAGGAGAGGGCTGTCCAGATGGCTCTGTGGCCTTTGACCTATGCACGCAGCCATTGCCAACCTACGGCCCACAGAGAAGGGGCTGGGAAAGAACCATCCTCCCTTCTCCCACCCTCTGCTCACCTAATCAGTGCTGAGCTGAATCCAACCAGAAGCCAGAGGGCAGAGGAAACTACTGATCTCCTGGAGAGGCCGAATGAGAAGGAAGGAGCATGGATGTGGAGGGTGAGAGAGAGAATACCCAGCACACAGCTGCTCGCAGCTGCCATAGGCAAGAAATTGGTGGAGGGGGCACAGCACAGAGTCTGAGGGGCTGGGATTTGAGGAGGAAGCAGTAGCCCGATTCTCTCACAGTAAAGTCACCCTAGAGCCCTGCTGCAGCTCTCTGGGAGCCAATCTGGCCCTAAGTCTCAGGGGAGCACAAGAAAAACCAGACCAGGAGCTCCCAAGAGATGCTACTAACCCCACAGGCAGGGTTGGCCATCCTGAGGGCTGGGTTTAAATCCCAGTGCCTTCGTCTTGCTTTGTGTAGCTCCAGACAATTCATTTAATGTCTCTGAGTCTCTGTGTCCTTGTCTGTGAAATGAGTGTAATAATGTGTAATAATACTAACCTCTGTGCTGCCTGTCTCAGCATGGGCCAGCACTTTACACATTGGGGAGCCACGTAAGTAAGAAGGCCACATAAGGAAGCCATGTAAGAATGCAGTTTAAACAGTCAAACCACCTAAACCTCACTTGCTCTCTGTAAAACAAGCCCCTAATACTAGATTTGAGGAAGGTTAAATCCAAGGGAGCCCTAGAATCATCTCATCAACCTTCTCTCATACGAAGACACTGAGAAAGAAATCCCACAGTTAGTGGCAGAGCTGGAGCCACACAGGTCTCCTCTCACAGGCCCACGGTGCCCCTCCAACCTGCCCTTGCCCATGGCAGTCAAATGAGATAAAGGACAACAAAGCGTTTTGCCCATCGTACTGGTAGTTGTTATCCCTGTGATTAATAACCATCTGCCCCCGCCACAAACCTTTCCGGGGCTGAAACGTCCCATCAGTAACTATGTCTTCAAGGGCTTGGTGAAACGTGAATATTTTACCAGGGCAAAGCACGTGAATACCCAAGTGCACATCAGCAGGTGTGTTCACTGCAGTAGCTAAGGATAAATGTTGCTTAGCAGAGGACAGGATCCTGAAGACACAGAACACAAGACAGGTAAGTTGTGGTGGGCAGTAGGTGGCTGGGAAGAACGGGGCTTGATATGCTCCCTGTGCAGGAAGAAAAGCTGGGGTGGGGTCATAAGAGGCTGAGGGCTTAGTCCCAACCCCAACTGGCTAGAGAAGGAATTAGATAGAGGAGGCAAGCCCAGCCCAGAGAGGCTGAAGGGCTTGCCAAGTCCTCCCTGAGGGCTGACAGACCCGGGCTTCACTCTCAAGGGCCTTCGTTAGCAGCCAGGCCCTATGGGGCAGACATTTCCATACATGAACTCCTCAGTGGAGAGTTTGTTCATTACAAGGGGATCACATGTCACACCGCAGCTTTTCATCTGAAAGCCCAAATCTTAACTCTTGGTGAGCATCTTCAGGTTTCAGACTGTCTGGACCAGCTCACACTCCGCTGAGCTAGTTCCATTCTGCTTCTCTCATACTTCCCATCACGTCAACTGTTCCTCAGCTCTGCCAGGCTCCGTGATTCATTCAACAAATATTCACTGATGCTACGGATCAAGCGTGGTGCTTATCACTAGGACTTCAGGGATGGAGCCCTGCCCGCACAGAGCTGACCGTCCAGGCGAGGCTGACGGAAGCTGCCGAACTCCACGGGCACAAAGGCGTGGGCAAAGACAGGCTCCTGGAAGGGCCATCTTCATCACAAGTATCCTAAATAGTGCAGCCCCTCCAGAGACCCACCCCTCTCTATAAAGGCAAGGGCAGTAGAGCGTCATGTCTGAGAATGTGGGAGGTGTAGCTAGACACCCTAGGAACAATTCCCAGTCCACTGCTTAGTGTACGACCCTGGGTAAGTTCCTTCACCTCTCGGAGCCTCCTTTTTCCTCCTCTGGGTTGTAGCAGTAATCACAGTGCATCCCTCACGGCACCGCTATAAGAATTAGAAAGGGTAATACGTGTCAAGCTCTGGGAATTGTTCTCAGCGTGCCAACAACTCAAGAAATTGTCACTGCTATCATAGGTAAACTGAGGCCAAGGTGGGACTTGACTTGTCTAACACCTCTTACCTAGCTAGGGGAAGATCCAGGGTTGGAACTTAGATGTCCAAACACCAGGCCTGTGTTCTTTCCACTCTACCTACTACCTTCCCACCGGGGAATCCACAATGTGAATTTAGCTATATCCCATTTGAATGTTTAAACAAACTGGGAAATTTGAGATTGTATTACCATACAGAGCCTTTCTCATTTGGGCCACTAGAAAGGTCATATTTCTTCCACTCAAGTAACCCCACCGCCAACAACCAATCACCGGCCTCGCTGTCCTTACTAAGAACCGAAGCCTCTGGTCTACCTCCACAGCCAGCGCTCAGGGCTAAGTGTTTCCTCCCAGCCTTATCTCACTGAATCACTGTACCCCTGCAGCCCAAATCTTTAGTTACTTCCGCATCTCACTTCTTTGCTTAGATTGAGTGTTGTTTTCACAATCCCATTGGCTAGAGCTTTGCAAAGAGGTGCAGGATCTGCGAGTCCCTGATGTGAAGATCTGGGGCCCTGCAATGGGCCAGCAGATCCACTGAGTCACAGCCAGGCTGGTGGCCAGCCAACGCCAGAACTCAGGGAAATGCACACACACGGGGTATTTGTGTCACACCAAAGCATATATAACAGCCCACTGAAAACTCACAGCCTGAGACCTAACCACTTACTGATTCCACTGAATCACAGTGTTAGAGCTTGGTGCAACTTTAGAAATGATTTGCGGGGCTTCCCTGGTGGCGCAGTGGTTGGGAGTCCACCTGCCGGTGCGGGGGACGCGGGTTCGTGCCCCGGTCCGGGAGGATCCCGCGTGCCGCAGGGTGGCTGGGCCCGTGAGCCATGGCCGCTGGGCCTGCGCGTCCGGAGCCTGTGCTCTGCAACGGGAGAGGCCACAACAGTGAGAAGCCCACATAACGCA